>NW_027143743.1:0-49829 GCF_026170545.1 Melanerpes formicivorus
GATTTCGAGAGTGAGCGAAACTAATGAAAACATTGTTGGGGTAAAGCTAAAGGGAAAGGACCTAGCACCAAATCCAATTTGCCATCTGATCTAACTTCTGGAGGCAGTCAAAATGATCCTTAAATTCTTCCCTACCTTATTCCTGTGCTGAGATACAGGCTGCTCCAACCTGCTGTAAAATGCTTGATTTCGAGAGTGAGCGAAACTAATGAAAACATTGTTGGGGTAAAACCTAAAGGGAAAGACCTAGCACCAAATCCAATTTGCCATCTGATCTAACTTCTGGAGGCAGTCAAAATGATCCTTAGAATTCTTCCCTACCTTATTCCTGTGCTGAGATACAGGCTGCTCCAACCTGCCTGTAAAATGGCTTGATTTCGAGAGTGAGCGAAACTATGAAAACATTGTTGGGGTAAAACCTAAAGGGAAAGACCTAGCACCAAATCCAATTGCCATCTGATCTAACTTCTGGAGGCAGTCAAAATGAGTATTTGAATTCTTCCCTACCTTATTCCTGTGCTGAGATACAGGCTGCTCCAACCTGCTGTAAAATGCTTGATATCGAGAGTGAGCGAAACTAATGAAAACATTGTTGGGGTAAAACCTAAAGGGAAAGACCTAGCACCAAATCCAATTTGCCATCTGATCTAACTTCTGGAGGCAGTCAAAATGATCCTTAGAATTCTTCCCTACCTTATTCCTGTGCTGAGATACAGGCTGCTCCAACCTGCTGTAAAATGCTTGATTTCGAGAGTGAGCGAAACTAATGAAAACATTGTTGGGGGTAAAACCTAAAGGGAAAGACCCTAGCACCAAATCCAATTTGCCATCTGATCTAACTTCTGGAGGCAGTCAAAATGATCCTTAGAATTCTTCCCTACCTTATTCCTGTGCTGAGATACAGGCTGCTCCAACCTGCTGTAAAATGCTTGATTTCGAGAGTGAGCGAAACTAATGAAAACATTGTTGGGGTAAAACCTAAAGGGAAAGACCTAGCACCAAATCCAATTTGCCATCTGATTCTAACTTCTGGAGGCAGTCCAAATGATCCTTAGAATTCTTCCCTACCTTATTCCTGTGCTGAGATACAGGCTGCTCCAACCTGCTGTAAAATGCTTGATTTCGAGAGTGAGCGAAACTAATGAAAACATTGTTGGGGTAAAAGCTAAAGTGAAAGACCTAGCACCAAATCCAATTTGCCCATCTGATCTAACTTCTGGAGGCAGTCAAAATGATCCTTAGAATTCTTCCCTACCTTATTCCTGTGCTGAGATACAGGCCTGCTCCAACCTGCTGTAAAATGCTTGATTTCGAGAGTGAGCGAAACTAATGAAAACATTGTTGGGTAAAACCTAAAGGGAAAGACCTAGCACCAAATCCAATTTGCCATCTGATCTAACTTCTGGAGGCAGTCAAAATGATCCTTAAGAATTCTTCCCTACCTTATTCCTGTGCTGAGATACAGGCTGCTCCAACCTGCTGTAAAATGCTTGATTTCGAGAGTGAGCGAAACTAATGAAAACATTGTTGGGGTAAAACCTAAAGGGAAAGACCTAGCACCAAATCCAATTTGCCATCTGATCTAACTTCTGGAGGCAGTCAAAATGATCCTTAGAATTCTTCCCTACCTTTTTCCTGTGCTGAGATACAGGCTGCTCCAACCTGCTGTAAAATGCTTGATTTCGAGAGTGAGCGAAACTAATGAAAACATTGTTGGGGTAAAACCTAAAGGGAAAGACCTAGCACCAAATCCAATTTGCCATCTGATCTAACTTCTGGAGGCAGTCAAAATGATCCTTAGAATTCTTCCCTACCTTATTCCTGTGCTGAGATACAGGCTGCTCCAACCTGCTGTAAAATGCTTGATTTCGAGAGTGAGCGAAACTAATGAAAACATTGTTGGGGTAAAACCTAAAGGGAAAGACCTAGCAACCAAATCCAATTTGCCATCTGATCTAACTTCTGGAGGCAGTCAAAATGATCCTGTAGAATTCTTCCCTACCTTATTCCTGTGCTGAGATACAGGCTGCTCCAACCTGCTGTAAAATGCTTGATTTCGAGAGTGAGCGAAACTAATGAAAACATTGTTGGGGTAAAACCTAAAGGGAAAGACCTAGCACCAAATCCAATTTGCCATCTGATCTAACTTCTGGAGGCAGTCAAAATGATCCTTAGAATTCTTCCCTACCTTATTCCTGTGCTGAGATACAGGCTGCTCCAACCTGCTGTAAAATGCTTGATTTCGAGAGTGAGCGAAACTAATGAAAACATTGTTGGGGTAAAACCTAAAGGGAAAGACCTAGCACCAAATCCAATTTGCCATCTGATCTAACTTCTGGAGGCAGTCAAAATGATCCTTAGAATTCTTCCCTACCTTATTCCTGTGCTGAGATACAGGCTGCTCCAACCTGCTGTAAAATGCTTGATTTCGAGAGTGAGCGAAACTAATGAAAACAATGTTGGGGTAAAACCTAAAGGGAAAGACCTAGCACCAAATCCAATTGCCATCTGATCTAACTTCTGGAGGCAGTCAAAATGATCCTTAGAAATTCTTCCCTACCTTATTCCTGTGCTGAGATACAGGCTGCTCCAACCTGCTGTAAAATGCTTGATTCGAGAGTGAGCGAAAACTAATGAAAACATTGTTGGGGGTAAAACCTAAAGGGAAAAGACCTAGCACCAAATCCAATTTGCCATCCTGATCTAACTTCTGGAGGCAGTCAAAATGATCCTTAGAATTCTTCCCTACCTTATTCCTGTGCTGAGATACAGGCTGCTCCAACCTGCTGTAAAATGCTTGATTTCGAGAGTGAGCGAAACTAATGAAAACATTGTTAGGGGTAAAACCTAAAGGGAAAGACCTAGCACCAAATCCAATTTGCCATCTGATCTAACTTCTGGAGGCAGTCAAAATGATCCTTAGAATTCTTCCCTACCTTATTCCTGTGCTGAGATACAGGCTGCTCCAACCTTGCTGTAAAATGCTTGATTTCGAGATGTGAGCGAAACTAATGAAAACATTGTTGGGGTAAAAGCTAAAGGGAAAGACCTAGCACCAAATCCAATTTGCCATCTGATCTAACTTCTGGAGGCAGTCAAAATGATCCTTAGAATTCTTCCCTACCTTATTCCTGTGCTGAGATACAGGCTGCTCCAACCTGCTGTAAAATGCTTGATTTCGAGAGTGAGCGAAACTAATGAAAACATTGTTGGGGTAAAACCTAAAGGGAAAGACCTAGCACCAAATCCAATTTGCCATCTGATCTAACTTCTGGAGGCAGTCAAAATGATCCTTAGAATTCTTCCCTACCTTATTCCTGTTGGCTGAGATACAGGCTGCTCCAACCTGCTGTAAAATGCTTGATTTCGAGAGTGAGCGAAACTAATGAAAACATTGTTGGGGTAAAAGCTAAAGGGAAAGACCTAGCACCAAAATCCAATTTGCCATCTGATCTAACTTCTGGAGGCAGTCAAATGATCCTTAGAATTCTTCCCTACCTTATTCCTGTGCTGAGATACAGGCTGCTCCAACCTGCTGTAAAATGCTTGATTTCGAGAGTGAGCGAAACTAATGAAAACATTGTTGGGGTAAAACCTAAAGGGAAAGACCTAGCACCAAATCCAATTTGCCATCTGATCTAACTTCTGGAGGCAGTCAAAATGATCCTTAGAATTCTTCCCTACCTTATTCCTGTGCTGAGATACAGGCTGCTCCAACCTGCTGCTAAAATGGCTTGATTTCGAGAGTGAGCGAAACTAATGAAAACATTGTTGGGGTAAAACCTAAAGGGAAAGACCTAGCACCAAATCCAATTTACCATCTGATCTAACTTCTGGAGGCAGTCAAAATGAGTATTTGAATTCTTCCCTACCTTATTCCTGTGCTGAGATACAGGCTGCTCCAACCTGCTGTAAAATGCTTGATTTCGAGAGTGAGCGAAACTAATGAAAACATTGTTGGGGTAAAACCTAAAGGGAAAGACCTAGCACCAAATCCAATTTGCCATCTGATCTAACTTCTGGAGGCAGTCAAAATGATCCTTAGAATTCTTCCCTACCTTATTCCTGTGCTGAGATACAGGCTGCTCCAACCTGCTGTAAAATGCTTGATTTCGAGAGTGAGCGAAACTAATGAAAACATTGTTGGGGTTAAACCTAAAGGGAAAGACCTAGCACCAAATCCAATTTGCCATCTGATCTAACTTCTGGAGGCAGTCAAAATGATCCTTAGAATTCTTCCTACCTTATTCCTGTGCTGAGATACAGGCTGCTCCAACCTGCTGTAAAATGCTTGATTTCGAGAGTGAGCGAAACTAATGAAAACATTGTTGGGGTAAAACCTAAAGGGAAAGACCTAGCACCAAATCCAATTTGCCATCTGATCTAACTTCTGGAGGCAGTCAAAATGATCCTTAGAATTCTTCCCTACCTTATTCCTGTGCTGAGATACAGGCTGCTCCAACCTGCTGCTAAAATGCTTGATTTCGAGAGTGAGCGAAACTAATGAAAACATTGTTGGGGTAAAACCTAAAGGGAAAGACCTAGCACCAAATCCAATTTGCCATCTGAATCTAACTTCTGGAGGCAGTCAAAATGAGTATTTGAATTCTTCCCTACCTTATTCCTGTGCTGAGATACAGGCTGCTCCAACCTGCTGTAAAATGCTTGATTTCGAGAGTGAGCGAAACTAATGAAAACATTGTTGGGGTAAAACCTAAAGGGAAAGACCTAGCACCAAATCCAATTTGCCATCTGATCTAACTTCTGGAGGCAGTCAAAATGAGTATTTGAATTCTTCCCTACCTTATTCCTGTGCTGAGATACAGGCTGCTCCAACCTGCTGTAAAATGCTTGATTTCGAGAGTGAGCGAAACTAATGAAAACATTGTTGGGGTAAAACCTAAAGGGAAAGACCTAGCACCAAATCCAATTTGCCATCTGATCTAACTTCTGGAGGCAGTCAAAATGATCCTTAGAATTCTTCCCTACCTTATTCCTGTGCTGAGATACAGGCTGCTCCAACCTGCTGTAAAATGCTTGATTTCGAGAGTGAGCGAAACTAATGAAAACATTGTTGGGTAAAACCTAAAGGGAAAGACCTAGCACCAAATCCAATTTGCCATCTGATCTAACTTCTGGTGGCAGTCAAAATGATCCTTAGAATTTCTTCCCTACCTTATTCCTGTGCTGAGATACAGGCTGCTCCAACCTGCTGTAAAATGCTTGATTTCGAGAGTGAGCGAAACTAATGAAAACATTGTTGGGGTAAAAGCTAAAGGGAAAGACCTAGCACCAAATCCAATTTGCCATCTGATCTAACTTCTGGAGGCAGTCAAAATGAGTATTTGAATTCTTCCCTACCTTATTCCTGTGCTGAGATACAGGCTGCTCCAACCTGCTGCAAAATGCTTGATTTCGAGAGTGAGCGAAACTAATGAAAACATTGTTGGGGTAAAACCTAAAGGGAAAGACCTAGCACCAAATCCAATTTGCCATCTGATCTAACTTCTGGAGGCAGTCAAAATGATCCTTAGAATTCTTCCCTACCTTATTCCTGTGCTGAGATACAGGCTGCTCCAACCTGCTGTAAAATGCTTTGATTTCGAGAGTGAGCGAAACTAATGAAAACATTGTTGGGGTAAAACCTAAAGGGAAAGACCTAGCACCAAATCCAATTTGCCCATCTGATCTAACTTCTGGAGGCAGTCAAAATGATCCTTAGAATTCTTCCCTACCTTATTCCTGTGCTGAGATACAGGCTGCTCCAACCTGCTGTAAAATGCTTGATTTCGAGAGTGAGCGAAAACTAATGAAAACATTGTTGGGGTAAAACCTAAAGGGAAAGACCTAGCACCAAATCCAATTTGCCATCTGATCTAACTTCTGGAGGGCAGGTCAAAATGATCCTTAGAATTCTTCCCTACCTTATTCCTGTGCTGAGATACAGGCTGCTCCAACCTGCTGTAAAATGCTTGATTTCGAGAGTGAGCGAAACTAATGAAAACATTGTTGGGGTAAAACCTAAAGGGAAAGACCTAGCACCAAATCCAATTTGCCATCTGATCTAACTTCTGGAGGCAGTCAAAATGATCCTTAGAATTCTTCCCTACCTTATTCCTGTGCTGAGATACAGGCTGCTCCAACCTGCTGTAAAATGCTTGATTTCGAGAGTGAGCGAAACTAATGAAAACATTGTTGGGGTAAAACCTAAAGGGGAAAGGCCTAGCACCAAATCCAATTTGCCATCTGATCTAACTTCTGGAGGCAGTCAAAATGAGTATTTGAATTCTTCCCTACCTTATTCCTGTGCTGAGATACAGGCTGCTCCAACCTGCTGTAAAATGCTTGATTTCGAGAGTGAGCGAAACTAATGAAAACATTGTTGGGGGTAAAACCTAAAGGGAAAGACCTAGCACCAAATCCAATTTGCCATCTGCTCTAACTTCTGGAGGCAGTCAAAATGATCCTTAGAATTCTTCCCTACCTTATTCCTGTGCTGAGATACAGGCTGCTCCAACCTGCTGTAAAAATGCTTGATTTCGAGAGTGAGCGAAACTAATGAAAACATTGTTGGGGGTAAAACCTAAAGGGAAAGACCTAGCACCAAATCCATTTTGCCATCTGATCTAACTTCTGGAGGCAGTCAAAATGATCCCTTAGAATTCTTCCCTACCTTATTCCTGTGCTGAGATACAGGCTGCTCCAACCTGCTGTAAAATGCTTGATTTCGAGAGTGAGCGAAACTAATGAAAACATTGTTGGGGTAAAACGTAAAGGGAAAGACCTAGCACCAAATCCAATTGCCATCTGATCTAACTTCTGGAGGCAGTCAAAATGATCCTTAGAATTCTTCCCTACCTTATTCCTGTGCTGAGTATACAGGCTGCTCCAACCTGCTGTAAAATGCTTGATTTCGAGAGTGAGCAAAACTAATGAAAACATTGTTGGGGTAAAAGCTAAAGGGAAAGACCTAGCACCAAATCCAATTTGCCATCTGATCTAACTTCTGGAGGCAGTCAAAATGATCCTTAGAATTCTTCCCTACCTTATTCCTGTGCTGAGATACAGGCTGCTCCAGCCTGCTGTAAAATGCTTGATTTCGAGAGTGAGCGAAACTAATGAAAACATTGTTGGGGTAAAACCTAAAGGGAAAGACCTAGCACCAAATCCAATTTGCCATCTGATCTAAACTTCTGGAGGCAGTCAAAATGATCCTTAGAATTCTTCCCTACCTTATTCCTGTGCTGAGATACAGGCTGCTCCAACCTGCTGTAAAATGCTTGATTTCGAGAGTGAGCGAAACTAATGAAAACATTGTTGGGGTAAAACCTAAAGGGAAAGACCTAGCACCAAATCCAATTTGCCATCTGCTCTAACTTCTGGAGGCAGTCAAAATGAGCCTTAGAATTCTTCCCTACCTTATTCCTGTGCTGAGATACAGGCTGCTCCAACCTGCTGTAAAATGCTTGATTTCGAGAGTGAGCGAAACTAATGAAAACATTGTTGGGGGTAAAACCTAAAGGGAAAGACCTAGCACCAAATCCAATTTGCCATCTGATCTAACTTCTGGAGGCAGTCAAAATGATCCTTAGAATTCTTCCCTACCTTATTCCTGTGCTGAGATACAGGCTGCTCCAACCTGCTGTAAAATGCTTGATTTCGAGAGTGAGCGAAACTAATGAAAACATTGTTGGGGTAAAACCTAAAGGGAAAGACCTAGCACCAAATCCAATTTGCCATCTGATTCTAACTTCTGGAGGCAGTCAAAATGATCCTTAGAATTCTTCCCTACCTTATTCCTGTGCTGAGATACAGGCTGCTCCAACCTGCTGTAAAATGCTTGATTTCGAGAGTGAGCGAAACTAATGAAAACATTGTTGGGGTAAAACCTAAAGGGAAAGACCTAGCACCAAATCCAATTTGCCATCTGATCTAACTTCTGGAGGCAGTCAAAATGAGTATTTGAATTCTTCCCTACCTTATTCCTGTGCTGAGATACAGGCTGCTCCAACCAGCTGCAAAATGCTTGATTTCGAGAGTGAGCGAAACTAATGAAAACATTGTTGGGGTAAAACCTAAAGGGAAAGACCTAGCACCAAATCCAATTTGCCATCTGATCTAACTTCTGGAGGCAGTCAAAATGATCCTTAGAATTCTTCCCTACCTTATTCTGTGCTGAGATCAGGCTGCTCCAACCTGCTGTAAAATGCTTGATTTCGAGAGTGAGCGAAACTAATGAAAACATTGTTGGGGTAAAACCTAAAGGGAAAGACCTAGCACCAAATCCAATTTGCCATCTGATCTAACTTCTGGAGGCAGTCAAAATGATCCTTAGAATTCTTCCCTACCTTATTCCTGTGCTGAGATACAGGCTGCTCCAACCTGCTGTAAAATGCTTGATTTCGAGAGTGAGCGAAACTAATGAAAACATTGTTGGGGTAAAACCTAAAGGGAAAGGCCTAGCACCAAATCCAATTTGCCATCTGATCTAACTTCTGGAGGCAGTCAAAATGAGTATTTGAATTCTTCCCTACCGTATTCCTGTGCTGAGATACAGGCTGCTCCAACCTGCTGCAAAATGCTTGATTTCGAGAGTGAGCGAAACTAATGAAAACATTGTTGGGGTAAAACCTAAAGGGAAAGACCTAGCACCAAATCCAATTTGCCATCTGATCTAACTTCTGGAGGCAGTCAAAATGATCCTTAGAATTCTTCCCTACCTTATTCCTGTGCTGAGATACAGGCTGCTCCAACCTGCTGTAAAATGCTTGATTTCGAGAGTGAGCGAAACTAATGAAAACATTGTTGGGGTAAAACCTAAAGGGAAAGACCTAGCACCAAATCCAATTTGCCATCTGATCTAACTTCTGGAGGCAGTCAAAATGATCCTTAGAATTCTTCCCTACCTTATTCCTGTGCTGAGATACAGGCTGCTCCAACCTGCTGTAAAATGCTTGATTTCGAGAGTGAGCGAAACTAATGAAAACATTGTTGGGGTAAAACCTAAAGGGAAAGGCCTAGCACCAAATCCAATTTGCCATCTGATCTAACTTCTGGAGGCAGTCAAAATGAGTATTTGAATCTTCCCTACCTTATTCCTGTGCTGAGATACAGGCTGCTCCAACCTGCTGTAAAATGCTTGATTTCGAGAGTGAGCGAAACTAATGAAAACATTGTTGGGGTAAAACCTAAAGGGAAAGACCTAGCACCAAATCCAATTTGCCATCTGCTCTAACTTCTGGAGGCAGTCAAAATGAGCCTTAGAATTCTTCCCTACCTTATTCCTGTGCTGAGATACAGGCTGCTCCAACCTGCTGTAAAATGCTTGATTTCGAGAGTGAGCGAAACTAATGAAAACATTGTTGGGGTAAAAACCTAAAGGGAAAGACCTAGCACCAAATCCAATTTGCCATCTGATCTAACTTCTGGAGGCAGTCAAAATGATCCTTAGAATTCTTCCCTACCTTATTCCTGTGCTGAGATACAGGCTGCTCCAACCTGCTGTAAAATGCTTGATTTCGAGAGTGAGGAAACTAATGAAAACATTGTTGGGGTAAAACCTAAAGGGAAATGACCTAGCACCAAATCCAATTTGCCATCTGATCTAACTTCTGGAGGCAGTCAAAATGATCCTTAGAATTCTTCCCTACCTTATTCCTGTGCTGAGATACAGGCTGCTCCAACCTGCTGTAAAATGCTTGATTTCGAGGAGTGAGCGAAACTAATGAAAACATTGTTGGGGTAAAAGCTAAAGGGAAAGACCTAGCACCAAATCCAATTTGCCATCTGATCTAACTTCTGGAGGCAGTCAAAATGATGTATTTGAATTCTTCCCTACCTTATTCCTGTGCTGAGATACAGGCTGCTCCAACCTGCTGCAAAATGCTTGATTTCGAGAGTGAGCGAAACTAATGAAAACATTGTTGGGGTAAAACCTAAAGGGAAAGACCTAGCACCAAATCCAATTTGCCATCTGATCTAACTTCTGGAGGCAGTCAAAATGAGTATTTGAATTCTTCCCTACCTTATTCCTGTGCTGAGATACAGGCTGCTCCAACCTGCTGCAAAATGCTTGATTTCGAGAGTGAGCGAAACTAATGAAAACATTGTTGGGGTAAAACCTAAAGGGAAAGACCTAGCACCAAATCCAATTTGCCATCTGATCTAACTTCTGGAGGCAGTCAAAATGATCCTTAGAATTCTTCCCTACCTTATTCCTGTGCTGAGATACAGGCTGCTCCAACCTGCTGTAAAATGCTTTGATTTCGAGAGTGAGCGAAACTAATGAAAACATTGTTGGGGTAAAACCTAAAGGGGAAAGACCTAGCACCAAATCCCAATTTGCCATCTGATCTAACTTCTGGAGGCAGTCAAAATGATCCTTAGAATTCTTCCCTACCCTTATTCCTGTGCTGAGATACAGGCTGCTCCAACCTGCTGTAAAATGCTTGATTTCGAGAGTGAGCGAAACTAATGAAAACATTGTTGGGGTAAAACCTAAAGGGAAAGGCCTAGCACCAAATCCAATTTGCCATCTGATCTAACTTCTGGAGGCAGTCAAAATGAGTATTTGAATTCTTCCCTACCTTATTCCTGTGCTGAGATACAGGCTGCTCCAACCTGCTGTAAAATGCTTGATTTCGAGAGTGAGCGAAACTAATGAAAACATTGTTGGGGTAAAACCTAAAGGGAAAGACCTAGCACCAAATCCAATTTGCCAATCTGCTCTAACTTCTGGAGGCAGTCAAAATGAGCCTTAGAATTCTTCCCTACCTTATTCCTGTGCTGAGATACAGGCTGCTCCAACCTGCTGTAAAATGCTTGATTTCGAGAGTGAGCGAAACTAATGAAAACATTGTTGGGGTAAAACCTAAAGGGAAAGACCTAGCACCAAATCCAATTTGCCATCTGATCTAACTTCTGGAGGCAGTCAAAATGATCCTTAGAATTCTTCCCTACCTTATTCCTGTGCTGAGATACAGGCTGCTCCAACCTGCTGTAAAATGCTTGATTTCGAGAGTGAGCGAAACTAATGAAAACATTGTTGGGGTAAAACCTAAAGGGAAAGACCTAGCACCAAATCCAATTTGCCATCTGATCTAACTTCTGGAGGCAGTCAAAATGATCCTTAGAATTCTTCCCTACCTTATTCCTGTGCTGAGATACAGGCTGCTCCAACCTGCTGTAAAATGCTTGATTTCGAGAGTGAGCGAAAACTAATGAAAACATTGTTGGGGTAAAAAGCTAAAGGGAAAGACCTAGCACCAAATCCAATTTGCCATCTGATCTAACTTCTGGAGGCAGTCAAAATGAGTATTTGAATTCTTCCCTACCTTATTCCTGTGCTGAGATACAGGCTGCTCCAACCTGCTGCAAAATGCTTGATTTCGAGAGTGAGCGAAACTAATGAAAACATTGTTGGGGTAAAACCTAAAGGGAAAGACCTAGCACCAAATCCAATTTGCCATCTGATCTAACTTCTGGAGGCAGTCAAAATGATCCTTAGAATTCTTCCCTACCTTATTCCTGTGCTGAGATACAGGCTGCTCCAACCTGCTGTAAAATGCTTGATTTCGAGAGTGAGCGAAACTAATGAAAACATTGTTGGGGTAAAACCTAAAGGGGAAAGACCTAGCACCAAATCCAATTTGCCATCTGATCTAACTTCTGGAGGCAGTCAAAATGATCCTTAGAATTCTTCCCTACCTTATTCCTGTGCTGAGATACAGGCTGCTCCAACCTGCTGTAAAATGCTTGATTTCGAGACGTGAGCGAAAACTAATGAAAACATTGTTGGGGGTAAAACCTAAAGGGAAAGGCCTAGCACCAAATCCAATTTGCCATCTGATCTAACTTCTGGAGGCAGTCAAAATGATCCTTAGAATTCTTCCCTACCTTATTCCTGTGCTGAGATACAGGCTGCTCCAACCTGCTGCAAAATGCTTGATTTCGAGAGTGAGCGAAACTAATGAAAACATTGTTGGGGTAAAACCTAAAGGGAAAGACCTAGCACCAAATCCAATTTGCCATCTGATCTAACTTCTGGAGGCAGTCAAAATGATCCCTTAGAATTCTTCCCTACCCTTATTCCTGTGCTGAGATACAGGCTGCTCCAACCTGCTGTAAAATGCTTGATTTCGAGAGTGAGCGAAACTAATGAAAACATTGTTGGGGTAAAACCTAAAGGGAAAGGCCTAGCACCAAATCCAATTTGCCATCTGATCTAACTTCTGGAGGCAGTCAAAATGAGTATTTGAATTCTTCCCTACCTTATTCCTGTGCTGAGATACAGGCTGCTCCAACCTGCTGTAAAATGCTTGATTTCGAGAGTGAGCGAAACTAATGAAACATTGTTGGGGTAAAACCTAAAGGGAAAGGCCTAGCACCAAATCCATTTTGCCATCTGATCTAACTTCTGGAGGCAGTCAAAATGAGTATTTGAATTCTTCCCTACCTTATTCCTGTGCTGAGATACAGGCTGCTCCAACCTGCTGTAAAATGCTTGATTTCGAGAGTGAGCGAAACTAATGAAAACATTGTTGGGGTAAAAGCTAAAGGGAAAGACCTAGCACCAAATCCAATTTGCCAATCTGATCTAACTTCTGGAGGCAGTCAAAATGATCCTTAGAATTCTTCCCTACCTTATTCCTGTGCTGAGATACAGGCTGCTCCAACCTGCTGTAAAATGCTTGATTTCGAGAGTGAGCGAAACTAATGAAAACATTGTTGGGGTAAAACCTAAAGGGAAAGACCTAGCACCAAATCCAATTTGCCATCTGATCTAACTTCTGGAGGCAGTCAAAATGATCCTTAGAATTCTTCCCTACCTTATTCCTGTGCTGAGATACAGGCTGCTCCAACCTGCTGTAAAACTTGATTTCGAGAGTGAGCGAAACTAATGAAAAACATTGTTGGGGTAAAACCTAAAGGGAAAGACCTAGCACCAAATCCAATTTGCCATCTGATCTAACTTCTGGAGGCAGTCAAAATGATCCTTAGAATTCTTCCCTACCTTATTCCTGTGCTGAGATACAGGCTGCTCCAACCTGCTGTAAAATGCTTGATTTCGAGAGTGAGCGAAACTAATGAAAACATTGTTGGGGTAAAACCTAAAGGGAAAGACCTAGCACCAAATCCAATTTGCCATCTGATCTAACTTCTGGAGGCAGTCAAAATGATCCTTAGAATTCTTCCCTACCTTATTCCTGTGCTGAGATACAGGCTGCTCCAACCTGCTGCAAAATGCTTGATTTCGAGAGTGAGCGAAACTAATGAAAACATTGTTGGGGTAAAACCTAAAGGGAAAGACCTAGCACCAAATCCAATTTGCCATCTGATCTAACTTCTGGAGGCAGTCAAAATGATCCTTAGAATTCTTCCCTACCTTATTCCTGTGCTGAGATACAGGCTGCTCCAACCTGCTGTAAAATGCTTGATTTCGAGAGTGAGCGAAACTAATGAAAACATTGTTGGGGTAAAACCTAAAGGGAAAGACCTAGCACCAAATCCAATTTGCCATCTGATCTAACTTCTGGAGGCAGTCAAAATGATCCTTAGAATTCTTCCCTACCTTATTCCTGTGCTGAGATACAGGCTGCTCCAACCTGCTGTAAAATGCTTGATTTCGAGAGTGAGCGAAACTAATGAAAACATTGTTGGGGTAAAACCTAAAGGGAAAGGCCTAGCACCAAATCCAATTTGCCATCTGATCTAACTTCTGGAGGCAGTCAAAATGATCCTTAGAATTCTTCCCTACCTTATTCCTGTGCTGAGATACAGGCTGCTCCAACCTGCTGTAAAATGCTTGATTTCGAGAGTGAGCGAAACTAATGAAAAACATTGTTGGGGTAAAACCTAAAGGGAAAGACCTAGCACCAAATCCAATTTGCCATCTGATCTAACTTCTGGAGGCAGTCAAAATGATCCTTAGAATTCTTCCCTACCTTATTCCTGTGCTGAGATACAGGCTGCTCCAACCTGCTGTAAAATGCTTGATTTCGAGAGTGAGCGAAACTAATGAAAACATTGTTGGGGTAAAACCTAAAGGGAAAGGCCTAGCACCAAATCCAATTTGCCATCTGATCTAACTTCTGGAGGCAGTCAAAATGAGTATTTGAATTCTTCCCTACCTTATTCCTGTGCTGAGATACAGGCTGCTCCAACCTGCTGTAAAATGCTTGATTTCGAGAGTGAGCGAAACTAATGAAAACATTGTTGGGGTAAAACCTAAAGGGAAAGACCTAGCACCAAATCCAATTTGCCATCTGCTCTAACTTCTGGAGGCAGTCAAAATGATCCTTAGAATTCTTCCCTACCTTATTCCTGTGCTGAGATACAGGCTGCTCCAACCTGCTGTAAAATGCTTGATTTCGAGAGTGAGCGAAACTAATGAAAACATTGTTGGGGTAAAACGTAAAGGGAAAGACCTAGCACCAAATCCAATTTGCCATCTGATCTAACTTCTGGAGGCAGTCAAAATGATCCTTAGAATTCTTCCCTACCTTATTCCTGTGCTGAGATACAGGCTGCTCCAACCTGCTGTAAAATGCTTGATTTCGAGAGTGAGCGAAACTAATGAAAACATTGTTGGGGTAAAACGTAAAGGGAAAGACCTAGCACCAAATCCAATTTGCCATCTGATCTAACTTCTGGAGGCAGTCAAAATGATCCTTAGAATTCTTCCCTACCTTATTCCTGTGCTGAGATACAGGCTGCTCCAACCTGCTGTAAAATGCTTGATTTCGAGAGTGAGCGAAACTAATGAAAACATTGTTGGGGTAAAAGCTAAAGGGAAAGACCTAGCACCAAATCCAATTTGCCATCTGATCTAACTTCTGGAGGCAGTCAAAATGATCCTTAGAATTCTTCCCTACCTTATTCCTGTGCTGAGATACAGGCTGCTCCAACCTGCTGTAAAATGCTTGATTTCGAGAGTGAGCGAAACTAATGAAAACATTGTTGGGGTAAAACCTAAAGGGAAAGACCTAGCACCAAATCCAATTTGCCATCTGATCTAACTTCTGGAGGCAGTCAAAATGATCCTTAGAATTCTTCCCTACCTTATTCCTGTGCTGAGATACAGGCTGCTCCAACCTGCTGTAAAATGCTTGATTTCGAGAGTGAGCGAAACTAATGAAAACATTGTTGGGGTAAAACCTAAAGGGAAAGACCTAGCACCAAATCCAATTTGCCATCTGATCTAACTTCTGGAGGCAGTCAAAATGAGCCTTAGAATTCTTCCCTACCTTATTCCTGTGCTGAGATACAGGCTGCTCCAACCTGCTGTAAAATGCTTGATTTCGAGAGTGAGCGAAACTAATGAAAACATTGTTATGGTAAAACCTAAAGGGAAAGATCTAGCACCAAATCCAATTTGCCATCTGATCTAACTTCTGGAGGCAGTCAAAATGATCCTTAGAATTCTTCCCTACCTTATTCCTGTGCTGAGATACAGGCTGCTCCAACCTGCTGTAAAATGCTTGATTTCGAGAGTGAGCGAAACTAATGAAAACATTGTTGGGGTAAAACCTAAAGGGAAAGACCTAGCACCAAATCCAATTTGCCATCTGATCTAACTTCTGGAGGCAGTCAAAATGATCCTTAGAATTCTTCCCTACCTTATTCCTGTGCTGAGATACAGGCTGCTCCAACCTGCTGTAAAATGCTTGATTTCGAGAGTGAGCGAAACTAATGAAAACATTGTTGGGGTAAAACCTAAAGGGAAAGACCTAGCACCAAATCCAATTTGCCATCTGATCTAACTTCTGGAGGCAGTCAAAATGAGTATTTGAATTCTTCCCTACCTTATTCCTGTGCTGAGATACAGGCTGCTCCAACCTGCTGCAAAATGCTTGATTTCGAGAGTGAGCGAAACTAATGAAAACATTGTTGGGGTAAAACCTAAAGGGAAAGACCTAGCACCAAATCCAATTTGCCATCTGATCTAACTTCTGGAGGCAGTCAAAATGATCCTTAGAATTCTTCCCTACCTTATTCCTGTGCTGAGATACAGGCTGCTCCAACCTGCTGTAAAATGCTTGATTTCGAGAGTGAGCGAAACTAATGAAAACATTGTTGGGGTAAAACCTAAAGGGAAAGACCTAGCACCAAATCCAATTTGCCATCTGATCTAACTTCTGGAGGCAGTCAAAATGATCCTTAGAATTCTTCCCTACCTTATTCCTGTGCTGAGATACAGGCTGCTCCAACCTGCTGTAAAATGCTTGATTTCGAGAGTGAGCGAAACTAATGAAAACATTGTTGGGGTAAAACCTAAAGGGAAAGGCCTAGCACCAAATCCAATTTGCCATCTGATCTAACTTCTGGAGGCAGTCAAAATGAGTATTTGAATTCTTCCCTACCTTATTCCTGTGCTGAGATACAGGCTGCTCCAACCTGCTGCAAAATGCTTGATTTCGAGAGTGAGCGAAACTAATGAAAACATTGTTGGGGTAAAACCTAAAGGGAAAGACCTAGCACCAAATCCAATTTGCCATCTGATCTAACTTCTGGAGGCAGTCAAAATGATCCTTAGAATTCTTCCCTACCTTATTCCTGTGCTGAGATACAGGCTGCTCCAACCTGCTGTAAAATGCTTGATTTCGAGAGTGAGCGAAACTAATGAAAACATTGTTGGGGTAAAACCTAAAGGGAAAGACCTAGCACCAAATCCAATTTGCCATCTGATCTAACTTCTGGAGGCAGTCAAAATGATCCTTAGAATTCTTCCCTACCTTATTCCTGTGCTGAGATACAGGCTGCTCCAACCTGCTGTAAAATGCTTGATTTCGAGAGTGAGCGAAACTAATGAAAACATTGTTGGGGTAAAAGCTAAAGGGAAAGACCTAGCACCAAATCCAATTTGCCATCTGATCTAACTTCTGGAGGCAGTCAAAATGATCCTTAGAATTCTTCCCTACCTTATTCCTGTGCTGAGATACAGGCTGCTCCAACCTGCTGTAAAATGCTTGATTTCGAGAGTGAGTGAAACTAATGAAAACATTGTTGGGGTAAAACCTAAAGGGAAAGACCTAGCACCAAATCCAATTTGCCATCTGATCTAACTTCTGGAGGCAGTCAAAATGATCCTTAGAATTCTTCCCTACCTTATTCCTGTGCTGAGATACAGGCTGCTCCAACCTGCTGCAAAATGCTTGATTTCGAGAGTGAGCGAAACTAATGAAAACATTGTTGGGGTAAAACCTAAAGGGAAAGACCTAGCACCAAATCCAATTTGCCATCTGATCTAACTTCTGGAGGCAGTCAAAATGATCCTTAGAATTCTTCCCTACCTTATTCCTGTGCTGAGATACAGGCTGCTCCAACCTGCTGTAAAATGCTTGATTTCGAGAGTGAGCGAAACTAATGAAAACATTGTTGGGGTAAAACCTAAAGGGAAAGACCTAGCACCAAATCCAATTTGCCATCTGATCTAACTTCTGGAGGCAGTCAAAATGAGCCTTAGAATTCTTCCCTACCTTATTCCTGTGCTGAGATACAGGCTGCTCCAACCTGCTGTAAAATGCTTGATTTCGAGAGTGAGCGAAACTAATGAAAACATTGTTGGGGTAAAACCTAAAGGGAAAGACCTAGCACCAAATCCAATTTGCCATCTGATCTAACTTCTGGAGGCAGTCAAAATGATCCTTAGAATTCTTCCCTACCTTATTCCTGTGCTGAGATACAGGCTGCTCCAACCTGCTGTAAAATGCTTGATTTCGAGAGTGAGCGAAACTAATGAAAACATTGTTGGGGTAAAAGCTAAAGGGAAAGACCTAGCACCAAATCCAATTTGCCATCTGATCTAACTTCTGGAGGCAGTCAAAATGATCCTTAGAATTCTTCCCTACCTTATTCCTGTGCTGAGATACAGGCTGCTCCAGCCTGCTGTAAAATGCTTGATTTCGAGAGTGAGCGAAACTAATGAAAACATTGTTGGGGTAAAACCTAAAGGGAAAGACCTAGCACCAAATCCAATTTGCCATCTGATCTAACTTCTGGAGGCAGTCAAAATGATCCTTAGAATTCTTCCCTACCTTATTCCTGTGCTGAGATACAGGCTGCTCCAACCTGCTGTAAAATGCTTGATTTCGAGAGTGAGCGAAACTAATGAAAACATTGTTGGGGTAAAACCTAAAGGGAAAGACCTAGCACCAAATCCAATTTGCCATCTGATCTAACTTCTGGAGGCAGTCAAAATGATCCTTAGAATTCTTCCCTACCTTATTCCTGTGCTGAGATACAGGCTGCTCCAACCTGCTGTAAAATGCTTGATTTCGAGAGTGAGCGAAACTAATGAAAACATTGTTGGGGTAAAACCTAAAGGGAAAGACCTAGCACCAAATCCAATTTGCCATCTGATCTAACTTCTGGAGGCAGTCAAAATGATCCTTAGAATTCTTCCCTACCTTATTCCTGTGCTGAGATACAGGCTGCTCCAACCTGCTGTAAAATGCTTGATTTCGAGAGTGAGCGAAACTAATGAAAACATTGTTGGGGTAAAACCTAAAGGGAAAGACCTAGCACCAAATCCAATTTGCCATCTGATCTAACTTCTGGAGGCAGTCAAAATGATCCTTAGAATTCTTCCCTACCTTATTCCTGTGCTGAGATACAGGCTGCTCCAACCTGCTGTAAAATGCTTGATTTCGAGAGTGAGCGAAACTAATGAAAACATTGTTGGGGTAAAACCTAAAGGGAAAGACCTAGCACCAAATCCAATTTGCCATCTGATCTAACTTCTGGAGGCAGTCAAAATGATCCTTAGAATTCTTCCCTACCTTATTCCTGTGCTGAGATACAGGCTGCTCCAACCTGCTCTAAAATGCTTGATTTCGAGAGTGAGCGAAACTAATGAAAACATTGTTGGGGTAAAACCTAAAGGGAAAGACCTAGCACCAAATCCAATTTGCCATCTGATCTAACTTCTGGAGGCAGTCAAAATGATCCTTAGAATTCTTCCCTACCTTATTCCTGTGCTGAGATACAGGCTGCTCCAACCTGCTGTAAAATGCTTGATTTCGAGAGTGAGCGAAACTAATGAAAACATTGTTGGGGTAAAACCTAAAGGGAAAGACCTAGCACCAAATCCAATTTGCCATCTGATCTAACTTCTGGAGGCAGTCCAAATGATCCTTAGAATTCTTCCCTACCTTATTCCTGTGCTGAGATACAGGCTGCTCCAACCTGCTGTAAAATGCTTGATTTCGAGAGTGAGCGAAACTAATGAAAACATTGTTGGGGTAAAACCTAAAGGGAAAGACCTAGCACCAAATCCAATTTGCCATCTGATCTAACTTCTGGAGGCAGTCAAAATGATCCTTAGAATTCTTCCCTACCTTATTCCTGTGCTGAGATACAGGCTGCTCCAACCTGCTGTAAAATGCTTGATTTCGAGAGTGAGCGAAACTAATGAAAACATTGTTGGGGTAAAACCTAAAGGGAAAGACCTAGCACCAAATCCAATTTGCCATCTGATCTAACTTCTGGAGGCAGTCAAAATGATCCTTAGAATTCTTCCCTACCTTATTCCTGTGCTGAGATACAGGCTGCTCCAACCTGCTGTAAAATGCTTGATTTCGAGAGTGAGCGAAACTAATGAAAACATTGTTGGGGTAAAAGCTAAAGGGAAAGACCTAGCACCAAATCCAATTTGCCATCTGATCTAACTTCTGGAGGCAGTCAAAATGATCCTTAGAATTCTTCCCTACCTTATTCCTGTGCTGAGATACAGGCTGCTCCAACCTGCTGTAAAATGCTTGATTTCGAGAGTGAGCGAAACTAATGAAAACATTGTTGGGGTAAAACCTAAAGGGAAAGACCTAGCACCAAATCCAATTTGCCATCTGATCTAACTTCTGGAGGCAGTCAAAATGATCCTTAGAATTATTCCCTACCTTATTCCTGTGCTGAGATACAGGCTGCTCCAACCTGCTGTAAAATGCTTGATTTCGAGAGTGAGCGAAACTAATGAAAACATTGTTGGGGTAAAACCTAAAGGGAAAGACCTAGCACCAAATCCAATTTGCCATCTGATCTAACTTCTGGAGGCAGTCAAAATGATCCTTAGAATTCTTCCCTACCTTATTCCTGTGCTGAGATACAGGCTGCTCCAACCTGCTGTAAAATGCTTGATTTCGAGAGTGAGCGAAACTAATGAAAACATTGTTGGGGTAAAACCTAAAGGGAAAGACCTAGCACCAAATCCAATTTGCCATCTGATCTAACTTCTGGAGGCAGTCAAAATGATCCTTAGAATTCTTCCCTACCTTATTCCTGTGCTGAGATACAGGCTGCTCCAACCTGCTGTAAAATGCTTGATTTCGAGAGTGAGCGAAACTAATGAAAACATTGTTGGGGTAAAACCTAAAGGGAAAGACCTAGCACCAAATCCAATTTGCCATCTGATCTAACTTCTGGAGGCAGTCAAAATGATCCTTAGAATTCTTCCCTACCTTATTCCTGTGCTGAGATACAGGCTGCTCCAACCTGCTGTAAAATGCTTGATTTCGAGAGTGAGCGAAACTAATGAAAACATTGTTGGGGTAAAACCTAAAGGGAAAGACCTAGCACCAAATCCAATTTGCCATCTGATCTAACTTCTGGAGGCAGTCAAAATGATCCTTAGAATTCTTCCCTACCTTATTCCTGTGCTGAGATACAGGCTGCTCCAACCTGCTGTAAAATGCTTGATTTCGAGAGTGAGCGAAACTAATGAAAACATTGTTGGGGTAAAACGTAAAGGGAAAGACCTAGCACCAAATCCAATTTGCCATCTGATCTAACTTCTGGAGGCAGTCAAAATGATCCTTAGAATTCTTCCCTACCTTATTCCTGTGCTGAGATACAGGCTGCTCCAACCTGCTGTAAAATGCTTGATTTCGAGAGTGAGCGAAACTAATGAAAACATTGTTGGGGTAAAACCTAAAGGGAAAGACCTAGCACCAAATCCAATTTGCCATCTGATCTAACTTCTGGAGGCAGTCAAAATGATCCTTAGAATTCTTCCCTACCTTATTCCTGTGCTGAGATACAGGCTGCTCCAACCTGCTGTAAAATGCTTGATTTCAAGAGTGAGCGAAACTAATGAAAACATTGTTGGGGTAAAACCTAAAGGGAAAGACCTAGCACCAAATCCAATTTGCCATCTGATCTAACTTCTGGAGGCAGTCAAAATGAGCCTTAGAATTCTTCCCTACCTTATTCCTGTGCTGAGATACAGGCTGCTCCAACCTGCTGTAAAATGCTTGATTTCGAGAGTGAGCGAAACTAATGAAAACATTGTTATGGTAAAACCTAAAGGGAAAGATCTAGCACCAAATCCAATTTGCCATCTGATCTAACTTCTGGAGGCAGTCAAAATGATCCTTAGAATTCTTCCCTACCTTATTCCTGTGCTGAGATACAGGCTGCTCCAACCTGCTGTAAAATGCTTGATTTCGAGAGTGAGCGAAACTAATGAAAACATTGTTGGGGTAAAACCTAAAGGGAAAGACCTAGCACCAAATCCAATTTGCCATCTGATCTAACTTCTGGAGGCAGTCAAAATGATCCTTAGAATTCTTCCCTACCTTATTCCTGTGCTGAGATACAGGCTGCTCCAACCTGCTGTAAAATGCTTGATTTCGAGAGTGAGCGAAACTAATGAAAACATTGTTGGGGTAAAACCTAAAGGGAAAGACCTAGCACCAAATCCAATTTGCCATCTGATCTAACTTCTGGAGGCAGTCAAAATGAGTATTTGAATTCTTCCCTACCTTATTCCTGTGCTGAGATACAGGCTGCTCCAACCTGCTGCAAAATGCTTGATTTCGAGAGTGAGCGAAACTAATGAAAACATTGTTGGGGTAAAACCTAAAGGGAAAGACCTAGCACCAAATCCAATTTGCCATCTGATCTAACTTCTGGAGGCAGTCAAAATGATCCTTAGAATTCTTCCCTACCTTATTCCTGTGCTGAGATACAGGCTGCTCCAACCTGCTGTAAAATGCTTGATTTCGAGAGTGAGCGAAACTAATGAAAACATTGTTGGGGTAAAACCTAAAGGGAAAGACCTAGCACCAAATCCAATTTGCCATCTGATCTAACTTCTGGAGGCAGTCAAAATGATCCTTAGAATTCTTCCCTACCTTATTCCTGTGCTGAGATACAGGCTGCTCCAACCTGCTGTAAAATGCTTGATTTCGAGAGTGAGCGAAACTAATGAAAACATTGTTGGGGTAAAACCTAAAGGGAAAGGCCTAGCACCAAATCCAATTTGCCATCTGATCTAACTTCTGGAGGCAGTCAAAATGAGTATTTGAATTCTTCCCTACCTTATTCCTGTGCTGAGATACAGGCTGCTCCAACCTGCTGCAAAATGCTTGATTTCGAGAGTGAGCGAAACTAATGAAAACATTGTTGGGGTAAAACCTAAAGGGAAAGACCTAGCACCAAATCCAATTTGCCATCTGATCTAACTTCTGGAGGCAGTCAAAATGATCCTTAGAATTCTTCCCTACCTTATTCCTGTGCTGAGATACAGGCTGCTCCAACCTGCTGTAAAATGCTTGATTTCGAGAGTGAGCGAAACTAATGAAAACATTGTTGGGGTAAAACCTAAAGGGAAAGACCTAGCACCAAATCCAATTTGCCATCTGATCTAACTTCTGGAGGCAGTCAAAATGATCCTTAGAATTCTTCCCTACCTTATTCCTGTGCTGAGATACAGGCTGCTCCAACCTGCTGTAAAATGCTTGATTTCGAGAGTGAGCGAAACTAATGAAAACATTGTTGGGGTAAAACCTAAAGGGAAAGGCCTAGCACCAAATCCAATTTGCCATCTGATCTAACTTCTGGAGGCAGTCAAAATGAGTATTTGAATTCTTCCCTACCTTATTCCTGTGCTGAGATACAGGCTGCTCCAACCTGCTGTAAAATGCTTGATTTCGAGAGTGAGCGAAACTAATGAAAACATTGTTGGGGTAAAACCTAAAGGGAAAGACCTAGCACCAAATCCAATTTGCCATCTGCTCTAACTTCTGGAGGCAGTCAAAATGAGCCTTAGAATTCTTCCCTACCTTATTCCTGTGCTGAGATACAGGCTGCTCCAACCTGCTGTAAAATGCTTGATTTCGAGAGTGAGCGAAACTAATGAAAACATTGTTGGGGTAAAACCTAAAGGGAAAGACCTAGCACCAAATCCAATTTGCCATCTGATCTAACTTCTGGAGGCAGTCAAAATGATCCTTAGAATTCTTCCCTACCTTATTCCTGTGCTGAGATACAGGCTGCTCCAACCTGCTGTAAAATGCTTGATTTCGAGAGTGAGCGAAACTAATGAAAACATTGTTGGGGTAAAAGCTAAAGGGAAAGACCTAGCACCAAATCCAATTTGCCATCTGATCTAACTTCTGGAGGCAGTCAAAATGATCCTTAGAATTCTTCCCTACCTTATTCCTGTGCTGAGATACAGGCTGCTCCAACCTGCTGTAAAATGCTTGATTTCGAGAGTGAGTGAAACTAATGAAAACATTGTTGGGGTAAAACCTAAAGGGAAAGACCTAGCACCAAATCCAATTTGCCATCTGATCTAACTTCTGGAGGCAGTCAAAATGATCCTTAGAATTCTTCCCTACCTTATTCCTGTGCTGAGATACAGGCTGCTCCAACCTGCTGCAAAATGCTTGATTTCGAGAGTGAGCGAAACTAATGAAAACATTGTTGGGGTAAAACCTAAAGGGAAAGACCTAGCACCAAATCCAATTTGCCATCTGATCTAACTTCTGGAGGCAGTCAAAATGATCCTTAGAATTCTTCCCTACCTTATTCCTGTGCTGAGATACAGGCTGCTCCAACCTGCTGTAAAATGCTTGATTTCGAGAGTGAGCGAAACTAATGAAAACATTGTTGGGGTAAAACCTAAAGGGAAAGACCTAGCACCAAATCCAATTTGCCATCTGATCTAACTTCTGGAGGCAGTCAAAATGAGCCTTAGAATTCTTCCCTACCTTATTCCTGTGCTGAGATACAGGCTGCTCCAACCTGCTGTAAAATGCTTGATTTCGAGAGTGAGCGAAACTAATGAAAACATTGTTGGGGTAAAACCTAAAGGGAAAGACCTAGCACCAAATCCAATTTGCCATCTGATCTAACTTCTGGAGGCAGTCAAAATGATCCTTAGAATTCTTCCCTACCTTATTCCTGTGCTGAGATACAGGCTGCTCCAACCTGCTGTAAAATGCTTGATTTCGAGAGTGAGCGAAACTAATGAAAACATTGTTGGGGTAAAAGCTAAAGGGAAAGACCTAGCACCAAATCCAATTTGCCATCTGATCTAACTTCTGGAGGCAGTCAAAATGATCCTTAGAATTCTTCCCTACCTTATTCCTGTGCTGAGATACAGGCTGCTCCAGCCTGCTGTAAAATGCTTGATTTCGAGAGTGAGCGAAACTAATGAAAACATTGTTGGGGTAAAACCTAAAGGGAAAGACCTAGCACCAAATCCAATTTGCCATCTGATCTAACTTCTGGAGGCAGTCAAAATGATCCTTAGAATTCTTCCCTACCTTATTCCTGTGCTGAGATACAGGCTGCTCCAACCTGCTGTAAAATGCTTGATTTCGAGAGTGAGCGAAACTAATGAAAACATTGTTGGGGTAAAACCTAAAGGGAAAGACCTAGCACCAAATCCAATTTGCCATCTGATCTAACTTCTGGAGGCAGTCAAAATGATCCTTAGAATTCTTCCCTACCTTATTCCTGTGCTGAGATACAGGCTGCTCCAACCTGCTGTAAAATGCTTGATTTCGAGAGTGAGCGAAACTAATGAAAACATTGTTGGGGTAAAACCTAAAGGGAAAGACCTAGCACCAAATCCAATTTGCCATCTGATCTAACTTCTGGAGGCAGTCAAAATGATCCTTAGAATTCTTCCCTACCTTATTCCTGTGCTGAGATACAGGCTGCTCCAACCTGCTGTAAAATGCTTGATTTCGAGAGTGAGCGAAACTAATGAAAACATTGTTGGGGTAAAACCTAAAGGGAAAGACCTAGCACCAAATCCAATTTGCCATCTGATCTAACTTCTGGAGGCAGTCAAAATGATCCTTAGAATTCTTCCCTACCTTATTCCTGTGCTGAGATACAGGCTGCTCCAACCTGCTGTAAAATGCTTGATTTCGAGAGTGAGCGAAACTAATGAAAACATTGTTGGGGTAAAACCTAAAGGGAAAGACCTAGCACCAAATCCAATTTGCCATCTGATCTAACTTCTGGAGGCAGTCAAAATGATCCTTAGAATTCTTCCCTACCTTATTCCTGTGCTGAGATACAGGCTGCTCCAACCTGCTGTAAAATGCTTGATTTCGAGAGTGAGCGAAACTAATGAAAACATTGTTGGGGTAAAACCTAAAGGGAAAGACCTAGCACCAAATCCAATTTGCCATCTGATCTAACTTCTGGAGGCAGTCAAAATGATCCTTAGAATTCTTCCCTACCTTATTCCTGTGCTGAGATACAGGCTGCTCCAACCTGCTGTAAAATGCTTGATTTCGAGAGTGAGCGAAACTAATGAAAACATTGTTGGGGTAAAAGCTAAAGGGAAAGACCTAGCACCAAATCCAATTTGCCATCTGATCTAACTTCTGGAGGCAGTCAAAATGATCCTTAGAATTCTTCCCTACCTTATTCCTGTGCTGAGATACAGGCTGCTCCAACCTGCTGTAAAATGCTTGATTTCGAGAGTGAGCGAAACTAATGAAAACATTGTTGGGGTAAAACCTAAAGGGAAAGACCTAGCACCAAATCCAATTTGCCATCTGATCTAACTTCTGGAGGCAGTCAAAATGATCCTTAGAATTATTCCCTACCTTATTCCTGTGCTGAGATACAGGCTGCTCCAACCTGCTGTAAAATGCTTGATTTCGAGAGTGAGCGAAACTAATGAAAACATTGTTGGGGTAAAACCTAAAGGGAAAGACCTAGCACCAAATCCAATTTGCCATCTGATCTAACTTCTGGAGGCAGTCAAAATGATCCTTAGAATTCTTCCCTACCTTATTCCTGTGCTGAGATACAGGCTGCTCCAACCTGCTGTAAAATGCTTGATTTCGAGAGTGAGCGAAACTAATTAAAACATTGTTGGGGTAAAACCTAAAGGGAAAGACCTAGCACCAAATCCAATTTGCCATCTGATCTAACTTCTGGAGGCAGTCAAAATGATCCTTAGAATTCTTCCCTACCTTATTCCTGTGCTGAGATACAGGCTGCTCCAACCTGCTGTAAAATGCTTGATTTCGAGAGTGAGCGAAACTAATGAAAACATTGTTGGGGTAAAACCTAAAGGGAAAGACCTAGCACCAAATCCAATTTGCCATCTGATCTAACTTCTGGAGGCAGTCAAAATGATCCTTAGAATTCTTCCCTACCTTATTCCTGTGCTGAGATACAGGCTGCTCCAACCTGCTGTAAAATGCTTGATTTCGAGAGTGAGCGAAACTAATGAAAACATTGTTGGGGTAAAACCTAAAGGGAAAGACCTAGCACCAAATCCAATTTGCCATCTGATCTAACTTCTGGAGGCAGTCAAAATGATCCTTAGAATTCTTCCCTACCTTATTCCTGTGCTGAGATACAGGCTGCTCCAACCTGCTGTAAAATGCTTGATTTCGAGAGTGAGCGAAACTAATGAAAACATTGTTGGGGTAAAACGTAAAGGGAAAGACCTAGCACCAAATCCAATTTGCCATCTGATCTAACTTCTGGAGGCAGTCAAAATGATCCTTAGAATTCTTCCCTACCTTATTCCTGTGCTGAGATACAGGCTGCTCCAACCTGCTGTAAAATGCTTGATTTCGAGAGTGAGCGAAACTAATGAAAACATTGTTGGGGTAAAACCTAAAGGGAAAGACCTAGCACCAAATCCAATTTGCCATCTGATCTAACTTCTGGAGGCAGTCAAAATGATCCTTAGAATTCTTCCCTACCTTATTCCTGTGCTGAGATACAGGCTGCTCCAACCTGCTGTAAAATGCTTGATTTCGAGAGTGAGCGAAACTAATGAAAACATTGTTGGGGTAAAAGCTAAAGGGAAAGACCTAGCACCAAATCCAATTTGCCATCTGATCTAACTTCTGGAGGCAGTCAAAATGATCCTTAGAATTCTTCCCTACCTTATTCCTGTGCTGAGATACAGGCTGCTCCAACCTGCTGTAAAATGCTTGATTTCGAGAGTGAGCGAAACTAATGAAAACATTGTTGGGGTAAAACCTAAAGGGAAAGACCTAGCACCAAATCCAATTTGCCATCTGATCTAACTTCTGGAGGCAGTCAAAATGATCCTTAGAATTCTTCCCTACCTTATTCCTGTGCTGAGATACAGGCTGCTCCAACCTGCTGTAAAATGCTTGATTTCGAGAGTGAGCGAAACTAATGAAAACATTGTTGGGGTAAAAGCTAAAGGGAAAGACCTAGCACCAAATCCAATTTGCCATCTGATCTAACTTCTGGAGGCAGTCAAAATGATCCTTAGAATTCTTCCCTACCTTATTCCTGTGCTGAGATACAGGCTGCTCCAGCCTGCTGTAAAATGCTTGATTTCGAGAGTGAGCGAAACTAATGAAAACATTGTTGGGGTAAAACCTAAAGGGAAAGACCTAGCACCAAATCCAATTTGCCATCTGATCTAACTTCTGGAGGCAGTCAAAATGATCCTTAGAATTCTTCCCTACCTTATTCCTGTGCTGAGATACAGGCTGCTCCAACCTGCTGTAAAATGCTTGATTTCGAGAGTGAGCGAAACTAATGAAAACATTGTTGGGGTAAAACCTAAAGGGAAAGACCTAGCACCAAATCCAATTTGCCATCTGATCTAACTTCTGGAGGCAGTCAAAATGATCCTTAGAATTCTTCCCTACCTTATTCCTGTGTTGAGATACAGGCTGCTCCAACCTGCTGTAAAATGCTTGATTTCGAGAGTGAGCGAAACTAATGAAAACATTGTTGGGGTAAAAGCTAAAGGGAAAGACCTAGCACCAAATCCAATTTGCCATCTGATCTAACTTCTGGAGGCAGTCCAAATGATCCTTAGAATTCTTCCCTACCTTATTCCTGTGCTGAGATACAGGCTGCTCCAACCTGCTGTAAAATGCTTGATTTCGAGAGTGAGCGAAACTAATGAAAACATTGTTGGGGTAAAAGCTAAAGGGAAAGACCTAGCACCAAATCCAATTTGCCATCTGATCTAACTTCTGGAGGCAGTCAAAATGATCCTTAGAATTCTTCCCTACCTTATTCCTGTGCTGAGATACAGGCTGCTCCAACCTGCTGTAAAATGCTTGATTTCGAGAGTGAGCGAAACTAATGAAAACATTGTTGGGGTAAAAGCTAAAGGGAAAGACCTAGCACCAAATCCAATTTGCCATCTGATCTAACTTCTGGAGGCAGTCAAAATGATCCTTAGAATTCTTCCCTACCTTATTCCTGTGCTGAGATACAGGCTGCTCCAACCTGCTGTAAAATGCTTGATTTCGAGAGTGAGCGAAACTAATGAAAACATTGTTGGGGTAAAAGCTAAAGGGAAAGACCTAGCACCAAATCCAATTTGCCATCTGATCTAACTTCTGGAGGCAGTCAAAATGATCCTTAGAATTCTTCCCTACCTTATTCCTGTGCTGAGATACAGGCTGCTCCAACCTGCTGTAAAATTCTTGATTTCGAGAGTGAGCGAAACTAATGAAAACATTGTTGGGGTAAAACCTAAAGGGAAAGACCTAGCACCAAATCCAATTTGCCATCTGATCTAACTTCTGGAGGCAGTCAAAATGATCCTTAGAATTATTCCCTACCTTATTCCTGTGCTGAGATACAGGCTGCTCCAACCTGCTGTAAAATGCTTGATTTCGAGAGTGAGCGAAACTAATGAAAACATTGTTGGGGTAAAACCTAAAGGGAAAGACCTAGCACCAAATCCAATTTGCCATCTGATCTAACTTCTGGAGGCAGTCAAAATGATCCTTAGAATTCTTCCCTACCTTATTCCTGTGCTGAGATACAGGCTGCTCCAACCTGCTGTAAAATGCTTGATTTCGAGAGTGAGCGAAACTAATGAAAACATTGTTGGGGTAAAAGCTAAAGGGAAAGACCTAGCACCAAATCCAATTTGCCATCTGATCTAACTTCTGGAGGCAGTCAAAATGATCCTTAGAATTCTTCCCTACCTTATTCCTGTGCTGAGATACAGGCTGCTCCAACCTGCTGTAAAATGCTTGATTTCCAGAGTGAGCGAAACTAATGAAAACATTGTTGGGGTAAAACCTAAAGGGAAAGACCTAGCACCAAATCCAATTTGCCATCTGATCTAACTTCTGGAGGCAGTCAAAATGATCCTTAGAATTCTTCCCTACCTTATTCCTGTGCTGAGATACAGGCTGCTCCAACCTGCTGTAAAATGCTTGATTTCGAGAGTGAGCGAAACTAATGAAAACATTGTTGGGGTAAAAGCTAAAGGGAAAGACCTAGCACCAAATCCAATTTGCCATCTGATCTAACTTCTGGAGGCAGTCAAAATGATCCTTAGAATTCTTCCCTACCTTATTCCTGTGCTGAGATACAGGCTGCTCCAACCTGCTGTAAAATGCTTGATTTCGAGAGTGAGCGAAACTAATGAAAACATTGTTGGGGTAAAACCTAAAGGGAAAGACCTAGCACCAAATCCAATTTGCCATCTGATCTAACTTCTGGAGGCAGTCAAAATGATCCTTAGAATTCTTCCCTACCTTATTCCTGTGCTGAGATACAGGCTGCTCCAACCTGCTGTAAAATGCTTGATTTCGAGAGTGAGCGAAACTAATGAAAACATTGTTGGGGTAAAACCTAAAGGGAAAGACCTAGCACCAAATCCAATTTGCCATCTGATCTAACTTCTGGAGGCAGTCCAAATGATCCTTAGAATTCTTCCCTACCTTATTCCTGTGCTGAGATACAGGCTGCTCCAACCTGCTGTAAAATGCTTGATTTTGAGAGTGAGCGAAACTAATGAAAACATTGTTGGGGTAAAAGCTAAAGGGAAAGACCTAGCACCAAATCCAATTTGCCATCTGATCTAACTTCTGGAGGCAGTCAAAATGATCCTTAGAATTCTTCCCTACCTTATTCCTGTGCTGAGATACAGGCTGCTCCAACCTGCTGTAAAATGCTTGATTTCGAGAGTGAGCGAAACTAATGAAAACATTGTTGGGGTAAAACCTAAAGGGAAAGACCTAGCACCAAATCCAATTTGCCATCTGATCTAACTTCTGGAGGCAGTCAAAATGATCCTTAGAATTCTTCCCTACCTTATTCCTGTGCTGAGATACAGGCTGCTCCAACCTGCTGTAAAATGCTTGATTTCGAGAGTGAGCGAAACTAATGAAAACATTGTTGGGGTAAAACCTAAAGGGAAAGACCTAGCACCAAATCCAATTTGCCATCTGATCTAACTTCTGGAGGCAGTCAAAATGATCCTTAGAATTCTTCCCTACCTTATTCCTGTGCTGAGATACAGGCTGCTCCAACCTGCTGTAAAATGCTTGATTTCGAGAGTGAGCGAAACTAATGAAAACATTGTTGGGGTAAAAGCTAAAGGGAAAGACCTAGCACCAAATCCAATTTGCCATCTGATCTAACTTCTGGAGGCAGTCAAAATGATCCTTAGAATTCTTCCCTACCTTATTCCTGTGCTGAGATACAGGCTGCTCCAACCTGCTGTAAAATGCTTGATTTCGAGAGTGAGCGAAACTAATGAAAACATTGTTGGGGTAAAACCTAAAGGGAAAGACCTAGCACCAAATCCAATTTGCCATCTGATCTAACTTCTGGAGGCAGTCAAAATGATCCTTAGAATTCTTCCCTACCTTATTCCTGTGCTGAGATACAGGCTGCTCCAACCTGCTGTAAAATGCTTGATTTCGAGAGTGAGCGAAACTAATGAAAACATTGTTGGGGTAAAACCTAAAGGGAAAGACCTAGCACCAAATCCAATTTGCCATCTGATCTAACTTCTGGAGGCAGTCAAAATGATCCTTAGAATTCTTCCCTACCTTATTCCTGTGCTGAGATACAGGCTGCTCCAACCTGCTGTAAAATGCTTGATTTCGAGAGTGAGCGAAACTAATGAAAACATTGTTGGGGTAAAAGCTAAAGGGAAAGACCTAGCACCAAATCCAATTTGCCATCTGATCTAACTTCTGGAGGCAGTCAAAATGATCCTTAGAATTCTTCCCTACCTTATTCCTGTGCTGAGATACAGGCTGCTCCAACCTGCTGTAAAATGCTTGATTTCGAGAGTGAGCGAAACTAATGAAAACATTGTTGGGGTAAAACCTAAAGGGAAAGACCTAGCACCAAATCCAATTTGCCATCTGATCTAACTTCTGGAGGCAGTCAAAATGATCCTTAGAATTCTTCCCTACCTTATTCCTGTGCTGAGATACAGGCTGCTCCAACCTGCTGTAAAATGCTTGATTTCGAGAGTGAGCGAAACTAATGAAAACATTGTTGGGGTAAAACCTAAAGGGAAAGACCTAGCACCAAATCCAATTTGCCATCTGATCTAACTTCTGGAGGCAGTCAAAATGATCCTTAGAATTCTTCCCTACCTTATTCCTGTGCTGAGATACAGGCTGCTCCAACCTGCTGTAAAATGCTTGATTTCGAGAGTGAGCGAAACTAATGAAAACATTGTTGGGGTAAAAGCTAAAGGGAAAGACCTAGCACCAAATCCAATTTGCCATCTGATCTAACTTCTGGAGGCAGTCAAAATGATCCTTAGAATTCTTCCCTACCTTATTCCTGTGCTGAGATACAGGCTGCTCCAACCTGCTGTAAAATGCTTGATTTCGAGAGTGAGCGAAACTAATGAAAACATTGTTGGGGTAAAACCTAAAGGGAAAGACCTAGCACCAAATCCAAGTTGCCATCTGATCTAACTTCTGGAGGCAGTCAAAATGATCCTTAGAATTCTTCCCTACCTTATTCCTGTGCTGAGATACAGGCTGCTCCAACCTGCTGTAAAATGCTTGATTTCGAGAGTGAGCGAAACTAATGAAAACATTGTTGGGGTAAAACCTAAAGGGAAAGACCTAGCACCAAATCCAATTTGCCATCTGATCTAACTTCTGGAGGCAGTCAAAATGATCCTTAGAATTCTTCCCTACCTTATTCCTGTGCTGAGATACAGGCTGCTCCAACCTGCTGTAAAATGCTTGATTTCGAGAGTGAGCGAAACTAATGAAAACATTGTTGGGGTAAAACCTAAAGGGAAAGACCTAGCACCAAATCCAATTTGCCATCTGATCTAACTTCTGGAGGCAGTCAAAATGATCCTTAGAATTCTTCCCTACCTTATTCCTGTGCTGAGATACAGGCTGCTCCAACCTGCTGTAAAATGCTTGATTTCGAGAGTGAGCGAAACTAATGAAAACATTGTTGGGGTAAAACCTAAAGGGAAAGACCTAGCACCAAATCCAATTTGCCATCTGATCTAACTTCTGGAGGCAGTCAAAATGATCCTTAGAATTCTTCCCTACCTTATTCCTGTGCTGAGATACAGGCTGCTCCAACCTGCTGTAAAATGCTTGATTTCGAGAGTGAGCGAAACTAATGAAAACATTGTTGGGGTAAAACCTAAAGGGAAAGACCTAGCACCAAATCCAATTTGCCATCTGATCTAACTTCTGGAGGCAGTCAAAATGATCCTTAGAATTCTTCCCTACCTTATTCCTGTGCTGAGATACAGGCTGCTCCAACCTGCTGTAAAATGCTTGATTTCGAGAGTGAGCGAAACTAATGAAAACATTGTTGGGGTAAAACCTAAAGGGAAAGACCTAGCACCAAATCCAATTTGCCATCTGATCTAACTTCTGGAGGCAGTCAAAATGATCCTTAGAATTCTTCCCTACCTTATTCCTGTGCTGAGATACAGGCTGCTCCAACCTGCTGTAAAATGCTTGATTTCGAGAGTGAGCGAAACTAATGAAAACATTGTTGGGGTAAAACCTAAAGGGAAAGACCTAGCACCAAATCCAATTTGCCATCTGATCTAACTTCTGGAGGCAGTCAAAATGATCCTTAGAATTCTTCCCTACCTTATTCCTGTGCTGAGATACAGGCTGCTCCAACCTGCTGTAAAATGCTTGATTTCGAGAGTGAGCGAAACTAATGAAAACATTGTTGGGGTAAAACCTAAAGGGAAAGACCTAGCACCAAATCCAATTTGCCATCTGATCTAACTTCTGGAGGCAGTCAAAATGATCCTTAGAATTCTTCCCTACCTTATTCCTGTGCTGAGATACAGGCTGCTCTAACCTGCTGTAAAATGCTTGATTTCGAGAGTGAGCGAAACTAATGAAAACATTGTTGGGGTAAAAGCTAAAGGGAAAGACCTAGCACCAAATCCAATTTGCCATCTGATCTAACTTCTGGAGGCAGTCAAAATGAGTATTTGAATTCTTCCCTACCTTATTCCTGTGTTGAGATACAGGCTGCTCCAACCTGCTGTAAAATGCTTGATTTCGAGAGTGAGCGAAACTAATGAAAACATTGTTGGGGTAAAACCTAAAGGGAAAGACCTAGCACCAAATCCAATTTGCCATCTGATCTAACTTCTGGAGGCAGTCAAAATGATCCTTAGAATTCTTCCCTACCTTATTCCTGTGCTGAGATACAGGCTGCTCCAACCTGCTGTAAAATGCTTGATTTCGAGAGTGAGCGAAACTAATGAAAACATTGTTGGGGTAAAACCTAAAGGGAAAGACCTAGCACCAAATCCAATTTGCCATCTGATCTAACTTCTGGAGGCAGTCAAAATGATCCTTAGAATTCTTCCCTACCTTATTCCTGTGCTGAGATACAGGCTGCTCCAACCTGCTGTAAAATGCTTGATTTCGAGAGTGAGCGAAACTAATGAAAACATTGTTGGGGTAAAACCTAAAGGGAAAGACCTAGCACCAAATCCAATTTGCCATCTGATCTAACTTCTGGAGGCAGTCAAAATGATCCTTAGAATTCTTCCCTACCTTATTCCTGTGCTGAGATACAGGCTGCTCCAACCTGCTGTAAAATGCTTGATTTTGAGAGTGAGCGAAACTAATGAAAACATTGTTGGGGTAAAACCTAAAGGGAAAGACCTAGCACCAAATCCAATTTGCCATCTGATCTAACTTCTGGAGGCAGTCAAAATGATCCTTAGAATTCTTCCCTACCTTATTCCTGTGCTGAGATACAGGCTGCTCCAACCTGCTGTAAAATGCTTGATTTCGAGAGTGAGCGAAACTAATGAAAACATTGTTGGGGTAAAACCTAAAGGGAAAGACCTAGCACCAAATCCAATTTGCCATCTGATCTAACTTCTGGAGGCAGTCAAAATGATCCTTAGAATTCTTCCCTACCTTATTCCTGTGCTGAGATACAGGCTGCTCCAACCTGCTGTAAAATGCTTGATTTCGAGAGTGAGCGAAACTAATGAAAACATTGTTGGGGTAAAAGCTAAAGGGAAAGACCTAGCACCAAATCCAATTTGCCATCTGATCTAACTTCTGGAGGCAGTCAAAATGAGCCTTAGAATTCTTCCCTACCTTATTCCTGTGCTGAGATACAGGCTGCTCCAACCTGCTGTAAAATGCTTGATTTCGAGAGTGAGCGAAACTAATGAAAACATTGTTGGGGTAAAAGCTAAAGGGAAAGACCTAGCACCAAATCCAATTTGCCATCTGATCTAACTTCTGGAGGCAGTCAAAATGAGTATTTGAATTCTTCCCTACCTTATTCCTGTGCTGAGATACAGGCTGCTCCAACCTGCTGTAAAATGCTTGATTTCGAGAGTGAGCGAAACTAATGAAAACATTGTTGGGGTAAAAGCTAAAGGGAAAGACCTAGCACCAAATCCAATTTGCCATCTGATCTAACTTCTGGAGGCAGTCAAAATGATCCTTAGAATTCTTCCCTACCTTATTCCTGTGCTGAGATACAGGCTGCTCCAACCTGCTGTAAAATGCTTGATTTCGAGAGTGAGCGAAACTAATGAAAACATTGTTGGGGTAAAACCTAAAGGGAAAGACCTAGCACCAAATCCAATTTGCCATCTGATCTAACTTCTGGAGGCAGTCAAAATGATCCTTAGAATTCTTCCCTACCTTATTCCTGTGCTGAGATACAGGCTGCTCCAACCTGCTGTAAAATGCTTGATTTCGAGAGTGAGCGAAACTAATGAAAACATTGTTGGGGTAAAACCTAAAGGGAAAGACCTAGCACCAAATCCAATTTGCCATCTGATCTAACTTCTGGAGGCAGTCAAAATGATCCTTAGAATTCTTCCCTACCTTATTCCTGTGCTGAGATACAGGCTGCTCCAACCTGCTGTAAAATGCTTGATTTCGAGAGTGAGCGAAACTAATGAAAACATTGTTGGGGTAAAACCTAAAGGGAAAGACCTAGCACCAAATCCAATTTGCCATCTGATCTAACTTCTGGAGGCAGTCAAAATGAGCCTTAGAATTCTTCCCTACCTTATTCCTGTGCTGAGATACAGGCAGCTCCAACCTGCTCTAAAATGCTTGATTTCGAGAGTGAGCGAAACTAATGAAAACATTGTTGGGGTAAAAGCTAAAGGGAAAGACCTAGCACCAAATCCAATTTGCCATCTGATCTAACTTCTGGAGGTAGTCAAAATGATCCTTAGAATTCTTCCCTACCTTATTCCTGTGCTGAGATACAGGCTGCTCCAACCTGCTGTAAAATGCTTGATTTCGAGAGTGAGCGAAACTAATGAAAACATTGTTGGGGTAAAAGCTAAAGGGAAAGACCTAGCACCAAATCCAATTTGCCATCTGATCTAACTTCTGGAGGCAGTCAAAATGATCCTTAGAATTCTTCCCTACCTTATTCCTGTGCTGAGATACAGGCTGCTCCAACCTGCTGTAAAATGCTTGATTTCGAGAGTGAGCGAAACTAATGAAAACATTGTTGGGGTAAAACCTAAAGGGAAAGACCTAGCACCAAATCCAATTTGCCATCTGATCTAACTTCTGGAGGCAGTCAAAATGATCCTTAGAATTCTTCCCTACCTTATTCCTGTGCTGAGATACAGGCTGCTCCAACCTGCTGTAAAATGCTTGATTTCGAGAGTGAGCGAAACTAATGAAAACATTGTTGGGGTAAAACCTAAAGGGAAAGACCTAGCACCAAATCCAATTTGCCATCTGATCTAACTTCTGGAGGCAGTCAAAATGAGTATTTGAATTCTTCCCTACCTTATTCCTGTGCTGAGATACAGGCTGCTCCAACCTGCTGTAAAATGCTTGATTTCGAGAGTGAGCGAAACTAATGAAAACATTGTTGGGGTAAAACCTAAAGGGAAAGACCTAGCACCAAATCCAATTTGCCATCTGATCTAACTTCTGGAGGCAGTCAAAATGATCCTTAGAATTCTTCCCTACCTTATTCCTGTGCTGAGATACAGGCTGCTCCAACCTGCTGTAAAATGCTTGATTTCGAGAGTGAGCGAAACTAATGAAAACATTGTTGGGGTAAAACCTAAAGGGAAAGACCTAGCACCAAATCCAATTTGCCATCTGATCTAACTTCTGGAGGCAGTCAAAATGAGCCTTAGAATTCTTCCCTACCTTATTCCTGTGCTGAGATACAGGCTGCTCCAACCTGCTGTAAAATGCTTGATTTCGAGAGTGAGCGAAACTAATGAAAACATTGTTGGGGTAAAACCTAAAGGGAAAGACCTAGCACCAAATCCAATTTGCCATCTGATCTAACTTCTGGAGGCAGTCAAAATGAGTATTTGAATTCTTCCCTACCTTATTCCTGTGCTGAGATACAGGCTGCTCCAACCTGCTGTAAAATGCTTGATTTCGAGAGTGAGCGAAACTAATGAAAACATTGTTGGGGTAAAACCTAAAGGGAAAGACCTAGCACCAAATCCAATTTGCCATCTGATCTAACTTCTGGAGGCAGTCAAAATGATCCTTAGAATTCTTCCCTACCTTATTCCTGTGCTGAGATACAGGCTGCTCCAACCTGCTGTAAAATGCTTGATTTCGAGAGTGAGCGAAACTAATGAAAACATTGTTGGGGTAAAACCTAAAGGGAAAGACCTAGCACCAAATCCAATTTGCCATCTGATCTAACTTCTGGAGGCAGTCAAAATGATCCTTAGAATTCTTCCCTACCTTATTCCTGTGCTGAGATACAGGCTGCTCCAACCTGCTGTAAAATGCTTGATTTCGAGAGTGAGCGAAACTAATGAAAACATTGTTGGGGTAAAACCTAAAGGGAAAGACCTAGCACCAAATCCAATTTGCCATCTGATCTAACTTCTGGAGGCAGTCAAAATGATCCTTAGAATTCTTCCCTACCTTATTCCTGTGCTGAGATACAGGCTGCTCCAACCTGCTGTAAAATGCTTGATTTCGAGAGTGAGCGAAACTAATGAAAACATTGTTGGGGTAAAACCTAAAGGGAAAGACCTAGCACCAAATCCAATTTGCCATCTGATCTAACTTCTGGAGGCAGTCCAAACGATCCTTAGAATTCTTCCCTACCTTATTCCTGTGCTGAGATACAGGCTGCTCCAACCTGCTGTAAAATGCTTGATTTCGAGAGTGAGCGAAACTAATGAAAACATTGTTGGGGTAAAACCTAAAGGGAAAGACCTAGCACCAAATCCAATTTGCCATCTGATCTAACTTCTGGAGGCAGTCAAAATGATCCTTAGAATTCTTCCCTACCTTATTCCTGTGCTGAGATACAGGCTGCTCCAACCTGCTGTAAAATGCTTGATTTCGAGAGTGAGCGAAACTAATGAAAACATTGTTGGGGTAAAAGCTAAAGGGAAAGACCTAGCACCAAATCCAATTTGCCATCTGATCTAACTTCTGGAGGCAGTCAAAATGATCCTTAGAATTCTTCCCTACCTTATTCCTGTGCTGAGATACAGGCTGCTCCAACCTGCTGTAAAATGCTTGATTTCGAGAGTGAGCGAAACTAATGAAAACATTGTTGGGGTAAAAGCTAAAGGGAAAGACCTAGCACCAAATCCAATTTGCCATCTGATCTAACTTCTGGAGGCAGTCAAAATGATCCTTAGAATTCTTCCCTACCTTATTCCTGTGCTGAGATACAGGCTGCTCCAACCTGCTGTAAAATGCTTGATTTCGAGAGTGAGCGAAACTAATGAAAACATTGTTGGGGTAAAACCTAAAGGGAAAGACCTAGCACCAAATCCAATTTGCCATCTGATCTAACTTCTGGAGGCAGTCAAAATGATCCTTAGAATTCTTCCCTACCTTATTCCTGTGCTGAGATACAGGCTGCTCCAACCTGCTGTAAAATGCTTGATTTCGAGAGTGAGCGAAACTAATGAAAACATTGTTGGGGTAAAACCTAAAGGGAAAGACCTAGCACCAAATCCAATTTGCCATCTGATCTAACTTCTGGAGGCAGTCCAAATGATCCTTAGAATTCTTCCCTACCTTATTCCTGTGCTGAGATACAGGCTGCTCCAACCTGCTGTAAAATGCTTGATTTCGAGAGTGAGCGAAACTAATGAAAACATTGTTGGGGTAAAACCTAAAGGGAAAGACCTAGCACCAAATCCAATTTGCCATCTGATCTAACTTCTGGAGGCAGTCAAAATGATCCTTAGAATTCTTCCCTACCTTATTCCTGTGCTGAGATACAGGCTGCTCCAACCTGCTGTAAAATGCTTGATTTCGAGAGTGAGCGAAACTAATGAAAACATTGTTGGGGTAAAACCTAAAGGGAAAGACCTAGCACCAAATCCAATTTGCCATCTGATCTAACTTCTGGAGGCAGTCAAAATGATCCTTAGAATTCTTCCCTACCTTATTCCTGTGCTGAGATACAGGCTGCTCCAACCTGCTGTAAAATGCTTGATTTCGAGAGTGAGCGAAACTAATGAAAACATTGTTGGGGTAAAACCTAAAGGGAAAGACCTAGCACCAAATCCAATTTGCCATCTGATCTAACTTCTGGAGGCAGTCAAAATGATCCTTAGAATTCTTCCCTACCTTATTCCTGTGCTGAGATACAGGCTGCTCCAACCTGCTGTAAAATGCTTGATTTCGAGAGTGAGCGAAACTAATGAAAACATTGTTGGGGTAAAAGCTAAAGGGAAAGACCTAGCACCAAATCCAATTTGCCATCTGATCTAACTTCTGGAGGCAGTCAAAATGATCCTTAGAATTCTTCCCTACCTTATTCCTGTGCTGAGATACAGGCTGCTCCAACCTGCTGTAAAATGCTTGATTTCGAGAGTGAGCGAAACTAATGAAAACATTGTTGGGGTAAAACCTAAAGGGAAAGACCTAGCACCAAATCCAATTTGCCATCTGATCTAACTTCTGGAGGCAGTCAAAATGAGTATTTGAATTCTTCCCTACCTTATTCCTGTGCTGAGATACAGGCTGCTCCAACCTGCTGTAAAATGCTTGATTTCGAGAGTGAGCGAAACTAATGAAAACATTGTTGGGGTAAAACCTAAAGGGAAAGACCTAGCACCAAATCCAATTTGCCATCTGATCTAACTTCTGGAGGCAGTCCAAATGAGTATTTGAATTCTTCCCTACCTTATTCCTGTGCTGAGATACAGGCTGCTCCAACCTGCTGTAAAATGCTTGATTTCGAGAGTGAGCGAAACTAATGAAAACATTGTTGGGGTAAAACCTAAAGGGAAAGACCTAGCACCAAATCCAATTTGCCATCTGATCTAACTTCTGGAGGCAGTCCAAATGAGTATTTGAATTCTTCCCTACCTTATTCCTGTGCTGAGATACAGGCTGCTCCAACCTGCTGTAAAATGCTTGATTTCGAGAGTGAGCGAAACTAATGAAAACATTGTTGGGGTAAAACCTAAAGGGAAAGACCTAGCACCAAATCCAATTTGCCATCTGATCTAACTTCTGGAGGCAGTCAAAATGATCCTTAGAATTCTTCCCTACCTTATTCCTGTGCTGAGATACAGGCTGCTCCAACCTGCTGTAAAATGCTTGATTTCCAGAGTGAGCGAAACTAATGAAAACATTGTTGGGGTAAAACCTAAAGGGAAAGACCTAGCACCAAATCCAATTTGCCATCTGATCTAACTTCTGGAGGCAGTCAAAATGAGTATTTGAATTCTTCCCTACCTTATTCCTGTGCTGAGATACAGGCTGCTCCAACCTGCTGTAAAATGCTTGATTTCGAGAGTGAGCGAAACTAATGAAAACATTGTTGGGTAAAACCTAAAGGGAAAGGCCTAGCACCAAATCCAATTTGCCATCTGATCTAACTTCTGGAGGCAGTCAAAATGATCCTTAGAATTCTTCCCTACCTTATTCCTGTGCTGAGATACAGGCTGCTCCAACCTGCTGTAAAATGCTTGATTTTGAGAGTGAGCGAAACTAATGAAAACATTGTTGGGGTAAAACCTAAAGGGAAAGACCTAGCACCAAATCCAATTTGCCATCTGATCTAACTTCTGGAGGCAGTCAAAATGATCCTTAGAATTCTTCCCTACCTTATTCCTGTGCTGAGATACAGGCTGCTCCAACCTGCTGTAAAATGCTTGATTTCGAGAGTGAGCGAAACTAATGAAAACATTGTTGGGGTAAAACCTAAAGGGAAAGACCTAGCACCAAATCCAATTTGCCATCTGATCTAACTTCTGGAGGCAGTCAAAATGATCCTTAGAATTCTTCCCTACCTTATTCCTGTGCTGAGATACAGGCTGCTCCAACCTGCTGTAAAATGCTTGATTTCGAGAGTGAGCGAAACTAATGAAAACATTGTTGGGGTAAAACCTAAAGGGAAAGACCTAGCACCAAATCCAATTTGCCATCTGATCTAACTTCTGGAGGCAGTCAAAATGAGTATTTGAATTCTTCCCTACCTTATTCCTGTGCTGAGATACAGGCTGCTCCAACCTGCTGTAAAATGCTTGATTTCGAGAGTGAGCGAAACTAATGAAAACATTGTTGGGGTAAAACCTAAAGGGAAAGGCCTAGCACCAAATCCAATTTGCCATCTGATCTAACTTCTGGAGGCAGTCAAAATGATCCTTAGAATTCTTCCCTACCTTATTCCTGTGCTGAGATACAGGCTGCTCCAACCTGCTGTAAAATGCTTGATTTTGAGAGTGAGCGAAACTAATGAAAACATTGTTGGGGTAAAACCTAAAGGGAAAGACCTAGCACCAAATCCAATTTGCCATCTGATCTAACTTCTGGAGGCAGTCAAAATGATCCTTAGAATTCTTCCCTACCTTATTCCTGTGCTGAGATACAGGCTGCTCCAACCTGCTGTAAAATGCTTGATTTCGAGAGTGAGCGAAACTAATGAAAACATTGTTGGGGTAAAACCTAAAGGGAAAGACCTAGCACCAAATCCAATTTGCCATCTGATCTAACTTCTGGAGGCAGTCAAAATGATCCTTAGAATTCTTCCCTACCTTATTCCTGTGCTGAGATACAGGCTGCTCCAACCTGCTGTAAAATGCTTGATTTCGAGAGTGAGCGAAACTAATGAAAACATTGTTGGGGTAAAACCTAAAGGGAAAGACCTAGCACCAAATCCAATTTGCCATCTGATCTAACTTCTGGAGGCAGTCAAAATGATCCTTAGAATTCTTCCCTACCTTATTCCTGTGCTGAGATACAGGCTGCTCCAACCTGCTGTAAAATGCTTGATTTCGAGAGTGAGCGAAACTAATGAAAACATTGTTGGGGTAAAAGCTAAAGGGAAAGACCTAGCACCAAATCCAATTTGCCATCTGATCTAACTTCTGGAGGCAGTCAAAATGATCCTTAGAATTCTTCCCTACCTTATTCCTGTGCTGAGATACAGGCTGCTCCAACCTGCTGTAAAATGCTTGATTTCGAGAGTGAGCGAAACTAATGAAAACATTGTTGGGGTAAAACCTAAAGGGAAAGACCTAGCACCAAATCCAATTTGCCATCTGATCTAACTTCTGGAGGCAGTCAAAATGAGTATTTGAATTCTTCCCTACCTTATTCCTGTGCTGAGATACAGGCTGCTCCAACCTGCTGTAAAATGCTTGATTTCGAGAGTGAGCGAAACTAATGAAAACATTGTTGGGGTAAAACCTAAAGGGAAAGGCCTAGCACCAAATCCAATTTGCCATCTGATCTAACTTCTGGAGGCAGTCAAAATGATCCTTAGAATTCTTCCCTACCTTATTCCTGTGCTGAGATACAGGCTGCTCCAACCTGCTGTAAAATGCTTGATTTTGAGAGTGAGCGAAACTAATGAAAACATTGTTGGGGTAAAACCTAAAGGGAAAGACCTAGCACCAAATCCAATTTGCCATCTGATCTAACTTCTGGAGGCAGTCAAAATGATCCTTAGAATTCTTCCCTACCTTATTCCTGTGCTGAGATACAGGCTGCTCCAACCTGCTGTAAAATGCTTGATTTCGAGAGTGAGCGAAACTAATGAAAACATTGTTGGGGTAAAACCTAAAGGGAAAGACCTAGCACCAAATCCAATTTGCCATCTGATCTAACTTCTGGAGGCAGTCAAAATGATCCTTAGAATTCTTCCCTACCTTATTCCTGTGCTGAGATACAGGCTGCTCCAACCTGCTGTAAAATGCTTGATTTCGAGAGTGAGCGAAACTAATGAAAACATTGTTGGGGTAAAACCTAAAGGGAAAGACCTAGCACCAAATCCAATTTGCCATCTGATCTAACTTCTGGAGGCAGTCAAAATGATCCTTAGAATTCTTCCCTACCTTATTCCTGTGCTGAGATACAGGCTGCTCCAACCTGCTATAAAATGCTTGATTTCGAGAGTGAGCGAAACTAATGAAAACATTGTTGGGGTAAAACCTAAAGGGAAAGACCTAGCACCAAATCCAATTTGCCATCTGATCTAACTTCTGGAGGCAGTCAAAATGATCCTTAGAATTCTTCCCTACCTTATTCCTGTGCTGAGATACAGGCTGCTCCAACCTGCTGTAAAATGCTTGATTTCGAGAGTGAGCGAAACTAATGAAAACATTGTTGGGGTAAAACCTAAAGGGAAAGACCTAGCACCAAATCCAATTTGCCATCTGATCTAACTTCTGGAGGCAGTCAAAATGATCCTTAGAATTCTTCCCTACCTTATTCCTGTGCTGAGATACAGGCTGCTCCAACCTGCTGTAAAATGCTTGATTTCGAGAGTGAGCGAAACTAATGAAAACATTGTTGGGGTAAAAGCTAAAGGGAAAGACCTAGCACCAAATCCAATTTGCCATCTGATCTAACTTCTGGAGGCAGTCCAAACGATCCTTAGAATTCTTCCCTACCTTATTCCTGTGCTGAGATACAGGCTGCTCCAACCTGCTGTAAAATGCTTGATTTCGAGAGTGAGCGAAACTAATGAAAACATTGTTGGGGTAAAACCTAAAGGGAAAGACCTAGCACCAAATCCAATTTGCCATCTGATCTAACTTCTGGAGGCAGTCAAAATGATCCTTAGAATTCTTCCCTACCTTATTCCTGTGCTGAGATACAGGCTGCTCCAACCTGCTGTAAAATGCTTGATTTCGAGAGTGAGCGAAACTAATGAAAACATTGTTGGGGTAAAACCTAAAGGGAAAGACCTAGCACCAAATCCAATTTGCCATCTGATCTAACTTCTGGAGGCAGTCAATATGATCCTTAGAATTCTTCCCTACCTTATTCCTGCGCTGAGATACAGGCTGCTCCAACCTGCTGTAAAATGCTTGATTTCCAGAGTGAGCGAAACTAATGAAAACATTGTTGGGGTAAAACCTAAAGGGAAAGACCTAGCACCAAATCCAATTTGCCATCTGATCTAACTTCTGGAGGCAGTCAAAATGATCCTTAGAATTCTTCCCTACCTTATTCCTGTGCTGAGATACAGGCTGCTCCAACCTGCTGTAAAATGCTTGATTTCGAGAGTGAGCGAAACTAATGAAAACATTGTTGGGGTAAAACCTAAAGGGAAAGACCTAGCACCAAATCCAATTTGCCATCTGATCTAACTTCTGGAGGCAGTCAAAATGAGTATTTGAATTCTTCCCTACCTTATTCCTGTGCTGAGATACAGGCTGCTCCAACCTGCTGTAAAATGCTTGATTTCGAGAGTGAGCGAAACTAATGAAAACATTGTTGGGGTAAAACCTAAAGGGAAAGGCCTAGCACCAAATCCAATTTGCCATCTGATCTAACTTCTGGAGGCAGTCAAAATGATCCTTAGAATTCTTCCCTACCTTATTCCTGTGCTGAGATACAGGCTGCTCCAACCTGCTGTAAAATGCTTGATTTCGAGAGTGAGCGAAACTAATGAAAACATTGTTGGGGTAAAACCTAAAGGGAAAGACCTAGCACCAAATCCAATTTGCCATCTGATCTAACTTCTGGAGGCAGTCAAAATGATCCTTAGAATTCTTCCCTACCTTATTCCTGTGCTGAGATACAGGCTGCTCCAACCTGCTGTAAAATGCTTGATTTCGAGAGTGAGCGAAACTAATGAAAACATTGTTGGGGTAAAACCTAAAGGGAAAGACCTAGCACCAAATCCAATTTGCCATCTGATCTAACTTCTGGAGGCAGTCAAAATGATCCTTAGAATTCTTCCCTACCTTATTCCTGTGCTGAGATACAGGCTGCTCCAACCTGCTGTAAAATGCTTGATTTCGAGAGTGAGCGAAACTAATGAAAACATTGTTGGGGTAAAACCTAAAGGGAAAGACCTAGCACCAAATCCAATTTGCCATCTGATCTAACTTCTGGAGGCAGTCAAAATGATCCTTAGAATTCTTCCCTACCTTATTCCTGTGCTGAGATACAGGCTGCTCCAACCTGCTATAAAATGCTTGATTTCGAGAGTGAGCGAAACTAATGAAAACATTGTTGGGGTAAAACCTAAAGGGAAAGACCTAGCACCAAATCCAATTTGCCATCTGATCTAACTTCTGGAGGCAGTCAAAATGAGCCTTAGAATTCTTCCCTACCTTATTCCTGTGCTGAGATACAGGCTGCTCCAACCTGCTGTAAAATGCTTGATTTCGAGAGTGAGCGAAACTAATGAAAACATTGTTGGGGTAAAACCTAAAGGGAAAGACCTAGCACCAAATCCAATTTGCCATCTGATCTAACTTCTGGAGGCAGTCAAAATGAGCCTTAGAATTCTTCCCTACCTTATTCCTGTGCTGAGATACAGGCTGCTCCAACCTGCTGTAAAATGCTTGATTTCGAGAGTGAGCGAAACTAATGAAAACATTGTTGGGGTAAAACCTAAAGGGAAAGACCTAGCACCAAATCCAATTTGCCATCTGATCTAACTTCTGGAGGCAGTCAAAATGATCCTTAGAATTCTTCCCTACCTTATTCCTGTGCTGAGATACAGGCTGCTCCAACCTGCTGTAAAATGCTTGATTTCGAGAGTGAGCGAAACTAATGAAAACATTGTTGGGGTAAAACCTAAAGGGAAAGACCTAGCACCAAATCCAATTTGCCATCTGATCTAACTTCTGGAGGCAGTCAAAATGAGCCTTAGAATTCTTCCCTACCTTATTCCTGTGCTGAGATACAGGCTGCTCCAACCTGCTGTAAAATGCTTGATTTCGAGAGTGAGCGAAACTAATGAAAACATTGTTGGGGTAAAACCTAAAGGGAAAGACCTAGCACCAAATCCAATTTGCCATCTGATCTAACTTCTGGAGGCAGTCAAAATGAGCCTTAGAATTCTTCCCTACCTTATTCCTGTGCTGAGATACAGGCTGCTCCAACCTGCTGTAAAAATGCTTGATTTCGAGAGTGAGCGAAACTAATGAAAACATTGTTGGGGTAAAACCTAAAGGGAAAGACCTAGCACCAAATCCAATTTGCCATCTGATCTAACTTCTGGAGGCAGTCAAAATGAGCCTTAGAATTCTTCCCTACCTTATTCCTGTGCTGAGATACAGGCTGCTCCAACCTGCTGTAAAATGCTTGATTTCGAGAGTGAGCGAAACTAATGAAAACATTGTTGGGGTAAAACCTAAAGGGAAAGACCTAGCACCAAATCCAATTTGCCATCTGATCTAACTTCTGGAGGCAGTCAAAATGATCCTTAGAATTCTTCCCTACCTTATTCCTGTGCTGAGATACAGGGCTGCTCCAACCTGCTGTAAAATGCTTGATTTCGAGAGTGAGCGAAACTAATGAAAACATTGTTGGGGTAAAACCTAAAGGGAAAGACCTAGCACCAAATCCAATTTGCCATCTGATCTAACTTCTGGAGGCAGTCAAAATGAGCCTTAGAATTCTTCCCTACCTTATTCCTGTGCTGAGATACAGGCTGCTCCAACCTGCTGTAAAATGCTTGATTTCGAGAGTGAGCGAAACTAATGAAAACATTGTTGGGGTAAAACCTAAAGGGAAAGACCTAGCACCAAATCCAATTTGCCATCTGATCTAACTTCTGGAGGCAGTCAAAATGAGCCTTAGAATTCTTCCCTACCTTATTCCTGTGCTGAGATACAGGCTGCTCCAACCTGCTGTAAAATGCTTGATTTCGAGAGTGAGCGAAACTAATGAAAACATTGTTGGGGTAAAACCTAAAGGGAAAGACCTAGCACCAAATCCAATTTGCCATCTGATCTAACTTCTGGAGGCAGTCAAAATGAGCCTTAGAATTCTTCCCTACCTTATTCCTGTGCTGAGATACAGGCTGCTCCAACCTGCTGTAAAATGCTTGATTTCGAGAGTGAGCGAAACTAATGAAAACATTGTTGGGGTAAAACCTAAAGGGAAAGACCTAGCACCAAATCCAATTTGCCATCTGATCTAACTTCTGGAGGCAGTCAAAATGAGCCTTAGAATTCTTCCCTACCTTATTCCTGTGCTGAGATACAGGCTGCTCCAACCTGCTGTAAAATGCTTGATTTCGAGAGTGAGCGAAACTAATGAAAACATTGTTGGGGTAAAACCTAAAGGGAAAGACCTAGCACCAAATCCAATTTGCCATCTGATCTAACTTCTGGAGGCAGTCAAAATGATCCTTAGAATTCTTCCCTACCTTATTCCTGTGCTGAGATACAGGCTGCTCCAACCTGCTGTAAAATGCTTGATTTCGAGAGTGAGCGAAACTAATGAAAACATTGTTGGGGTAAAACCTAAAGGGAAAGACCTAGCACCAAATCCAATTTGCCATCTGATCTAACTTCTGGAGGCAGTCAAAATGATCCTTAGAATTCTTCCCTACCTTATTCCTGTGCTGAGATACAGGCTGCTCCAACCTGCTGTAAAATGCTTGATTTCGAGAGTGAGCGAAACTAATGAAAACATTGTTGGGGTAAAACCTAAAGGGAAAGACCTAGCACCAAATCCAATTTGCCATCTGATCTAACTTCTGGAGGCAGTCAAAATGAGCCTTAGAATTCTTCCCTACCTTATTCCTGTGCTGAGATACAGGCTGCTCCAACCTGCTGTAAAATGCTTGATTTCGAGAGTGAGCGAAACTAATGAAAACATTGTTGGGGTAAAACCTAAAGGGAAAGACCTAGCACCAAATCCAATTTGCCATCTGATCTAACTTCTGGAGGCAGTCAAAATGATCCTTAGAATTCTTCCCTACCTTATTCCTGTGCTGAGATACAGGCTGCTCCAACCTGCTGTAAAATGCTTGATTTCGAGAGTGAGCGAAACTAATGAAAACATTGTTGGGGTAAAACCTAAAGGGAAAGACCTAGCACCAAATCCAATTTGCCATCTGATCTAACTTCTGGAGGCAGTCAAAATGAGCCTTAGAATTCTTCCCTACCTTATTCCTGTGCTGAGATACAGGCTGCTCCAACCTGCTGTAAAATGCTTGATTTCGAGAGTGAGCGAAACTAATGAAAACATTGTTGGGGTAAAAACCTAAAGGGAAAGACCTAGCACCAAATCCAATTTGCCATCTGATCTAACTTCTGGAGGCAGTCAAAATGAGCATTTGAATTCTTCCCTACCTTATTCCTGTGCTGAGATACAGGCTGCTCCAACCTGCTGTAAAATGCTTGATTTCGAGAGTGAGCGAAACTAATGAAAACATTGTTGGGGTAAAACCTAAAGGGAAAGACCTAGCACCAAATCCAATTTGCCATCCGATCTATCTTCTGGAGGCAGTCAAAATGATCCTTAGAATTCTTCCCTACCTTATTCCTGTGCTGAGATACAGGCTGCTCCAACCTGCTGTAAAATGCTTGATTTCGAGAGTGAGCGAAACTAATGAAAACATTGTTGGGGTAAAACCTAAAGGGAAAGACCTAGCACCAAATCTAATTTGCCATCTGATCTAACTTCTGGAGGCAGTCAAAATGAGCCTTAGAATTCTTCCCTACCTTATTCCTGTGCTGAGATACAGGCTGCTCCAACCTGCTGTAAAATGCTTGATTTCGAGAGTGAGCGAAACTAATGAAAACATTGTTGGGGTAAAACCTAAAGGGAAAGACCTAGCACCAAATCCAATTTGCCATCTGATCTAACTTCTGGAGGCAGTCAAAATGAGCCTTAGAATTCTTCCCTACCTTATTCCTGTGCTGAGATACAGGCTGCTCCAACCTGCTGTAAAATGCTTGATTTCGAGAGTGAGCGAAACTAATGAAAACATTGTTGGGGTAAAACCTAAAGGGAAAGACCTAGCACCAAATCCAATTTGCCATCTGATCTAACTTCTGGAGGCAGTCAAAATGAGCCTTAGAATTCTTCCCTACCTTATTCCTGTGCTGAGATACAGGCTGCTCCAACCTGCTGTAAAATGCTTGATTTCGAGAGTGAGCGAAACTAATGAAAACATTGTTGGGGTAAAACCTAAAGGGAAAGACCTAGCACCAAATCCAATTTGCCATCTGATCTAACTTCTGGAGGCAGTCAAAATGAGCCTTAGAATTCTTCCCTACCTTATTCCTGTGCTGAGATACAGGCTGCTCCAACCTGCTGTAAAATGCTTGATTTCGAGAGTGAGCGAAACTAATGAAAACATTGTTGGGGTAAAACCTAAAGGGAAAGACCTAGCACCAAATCCAATTTGCCATCTGATCTAACTTCTGGAGGCAGTCAAAATGAGCCTTAGAATTCTTCCCTACCTTATTCCTGTGCTGAGATACAGGCTGCTCCAACCTGCTGTAAAATGCTTGATTTCGAGAGTGAGCGAAACTAATGAAAACATTGTTGGGGTAAAACCTAAAGGGAAAGACCTAGCACCAAATCCAATTTGCCATCTGATCTAACTTCTGGAGGCAGTCAAAATGAGCATTTGAATTCTTCCCTACCTTATTCCTGTGCTGAGATACAGGCTGCTCCAACCTGCTGTAAAATGCTTGATTTCGAGAGTGAGCGAAACTAATGAAAACATTGTTGGGGTAAAACCTAAAGGGAAAGACCTAGCACCAAATCCAATTTGCCATCTGATCTAACTTCTGGAGGCAGTCAAAATGATCCTTAGAATTCTTCCCTACCTTATTCCTGTGCTGAGATACAGGCTGCTCCAACCTGCTGTAAAATGCTTGATTTCGAGAGTGAGCGAAACTAATGAAAAACATTGTTGGGGTAAAACCTAAAGGGAAAGACCTAGCACCAAATCCAATTTGCCATCTGATCTAACTTCTGGAGGCAGTCAAAATGAGCCTTAGAATTCTTCCCTACCTTATTCCTGTGCTGAGATACAGGCTGCTCCAAACTGCTGTAAAATGCTTGATTTCGAGAGTGAGCGAAACTAATGAAAACATTGTTGGGGTAAAACCTAAAGGGAAAGACCTAGCACCAAATCCAATTTGCCATCTGATCTAACTTCTGGAGGCAGTCAAAATGAGCCTT
>NW_027143744.1:0-49820 GCF_026170545.1 Melanerpes formicivorus
TTGACTGCCTCCAGAAGTTAGATCAGATGGCAAATTGGATTTGGTGCTAGGTCTTTCCCTTTAGGTTTTACCCCAACAATGTTTTCATTAGTTTCGCTCACTCTCGAAATCAAGCATTTTACAGCAGGTTGGAGCAGCCTGTATCTCAGCACAGGAATAAGGTAGGGAAGAATTCAAATACTCATTTTGACTGCCTCCAGAAGTTAGATCAGATGGCAAATTGGATTTGGTGCTAGGTCTTTCCCTTAGGTTTTACCCCAACAATGTTTTCATTAGTTTCGCTCACTCTCGAAATCAAGCATTTTACAGCAGGTTGGAGCAGCCTGTATCTCAGCACAGGAATAAGGTAGGGAAGAATTCAAATACTCGTTCTGACTGCCTCCAGAAGTTAGATCAGATGGCAAATTGGATTTGGTGCTAGGTCTTTCCCTTTAGGTTTTACCCCAACAATGTTTTCATTAGTTTTGCTCACTCTCGAAATCAAGCATTTTACAGCAGGTTGGAGCAGCCTGTATCTCAGCACAGGAATAAGGTAGGGAAGAATTCAAATACTCATTTTGACTGCCTCCAGAAGTTAGATCAGATGGCAATTGGATTTGGTGCTAGGTCTTTCCCTTTAGGTTTTTCCCCAACAATGTTTTCATTAGTTTCGCTCACTCTCGAAATCAAGCATTTTACAGCAGGTTGGAGCAGCCTGTATCTCAGCACAGGAATAAGGTAGGGAAGAATTCTAAGGATCATTTTGACTGCCTCCAGAAGTTAGATCAGATGGCAAATTGGATTTGGTGCTAGGTCTTTCCCTTTAGGTTTTACCCCCAACAATGTTTTCATTAGTTTCGCTCACTCTCGAAATCAAGCATTTTACAGCAGGTTGGAGCAGCCTGTATCTCAGCACAGGAATAAGGTAGGGAAGAATTCAAATACTCATTTTGACTGCCTCCAGAAGTTAGATCAGATGGCAAATTGGATTTGGTGCTAGGTCTTTCCCTTTAGGTTTTACCCCAACAATGTTTTCATTAGTTTCGCTCACTCTCGAAATCAAGCATTTTACAGCAGGTTGGAGCAGCCTGTATCTCAGCACAGGAATAAGGTAGGGAAGAATTCAAATACTCATTTTGACTGCCTCCAGAAGTTAGATCAGATGGCAAATTGGATTTGGTGGTAGGTCTTTCCCTTTAGGTTTTACCCCAACAATGTTTTCATTAGTTTCGCTCACTCTCGAAATCAAGCATTTTACAGCAGGTTGGAGCAGCCTGTATCTCAGCACAGGAATAAGGTAGGGAAGAATTCTAAGGATCATTTTGACTGCCTCCAGAAGTTAGATCAGATGGCAAATTGGATTTGGTGCTAGGTCTTTCCCTTTAGGTTTTTACCCCAACAATGTTTTCATTAGTTTCGCTCACTCTCGAAATCAAGCATTTTACAGCAGGTTGGAGCAGCCTGTATCTCAGCACAGGAATAAGGTAGGGAAGAATTCTAAGGATCATTTTGACTGCCTCCAGAAGTTAGATCAGATGGCAAATTGGATTTGGTGCTAGGTCTTTCCCTTTAGGTTTTACCCCAACAAATGTTTTCATTAGTTTCGCTCACTCTCGAAATCAAGCATTTTACAGCAGGTTGGAGCAGCCAGTATCTCAGCACAGGAATTAGGTAGGGAAGAATTCTAAGGATCATTTTGACTGCCTCCAGAAGTTAGATCAGATGGCAAATTGGATTTGGTGCTAGGTCTTTCCCTTTAGGTTTTACCCCAACAATGTTTTCATTAGTTTCGCTCACTCTCGAAATCAAGCATTTTACAGCAGGTTGGAGCAGCCTGTATCTCAGCACAGGAATAAGGTAGGGAAGAATTCAAATACTCATTTTGACTGCCTCCAGAAGTTAGATCAGATGGCAAATTGGATTTGGTGCTAGGTCTTTCCTTTAGGTTTTACCCCCAACAATGTTTTCATTAGTTTCGCTCACTCTCGAAATCAAGCATTTTACAGCAGGTTGGAGCAGCCTGTATCTCAGCACAGGAATAAGGTAGGGAAGAATTCAAATACTCATTTTGACTGCCTCCAGAAGTTAGATCAGATGGCAAATTGGATTTGGTGCTAGGTCTTTCCCTTTAGGTTTTACCCCAACAATGTTTTCATTAGTTTTGCTCACTCTCGAAATCAAGCATTTTACAGCAGGTTGGAGCAGCCTGTATCTCAGCACAGGAATAAGGTAGGGAAGAATTCTAAGGATCATTTTGACTGCCTCCAGAAGTTAGATCAGATGGCAAATTGGATTTGGTGCTAGGTCTTTCCCTTTAGGTTTTACCCCAACAATGTTTTCATTAGTTTCGCTCACTCTCGAAATCAAGCATTTTACAGCAGGTTGGAGCAGCCTGTATCTCAGCACAGGAATAAGGTAGGGAAGAATTCTAAGGATCATTTTGACTGCCTCCAGAAGTTAGATCAGATGGCAAATTGGATTTGGTGCTAGGTCTTTCCCTTTAGGTTTTACCCCAACAATGTTTTCATTAGTTTCGCTCACTCTCGAAATCAAGCATTTTACAGCAGGTTGGAGCAGCCTGTATCTCAGCACAGGAATAAGGTAGGGGAAGAATTCTAAGGATCATTTTGACTGCCTCCAGAAGTTAGATCAGATGGCAAATTGGATTTGGTGCTAGGTCTTTCCCTTTAGGTTTTACCCCAACAATGTTTTCATTAGTTTCGCTCACTCTCGAAATCAAGCATTTTACAGCAGGTTGGAGCAGCCTGTATCTCAGCACAGGAATAAGGTAGGGAAGAATTCTAAGGATCATTTTGACTGCCTCCAGAAGTTAGATCAGATGGCAAATTGGATTTGGTGCTAGGTCTTTCCCTTTAGGTTTTACCCCAACAATGTTTTCATTAGTTTCGCTCACTCTCGAAATCAAGCATTTTACAGCAGGTTGGAGCAGCCTGTATCTCAGCACAGGAATAAGGTAGGGAAGAATTCAAATACTCATTTTGACTGCCTCCAGAAGTTAGATCAGATGGCAAATTGGATTTGGTGCTAGGTCTTTCCCTTTAGGTTTTACCCCAACAATGTTTTCATTAGTTTCGCTCACTCTCGAAATCAAGCATTTTACAGCAGGTTGGAGCAGCCTGTATCTCAGCACAGGAATAAGGTAGGGAAGAATTCAAATACTCATTTTGACTGCCTCCAGAAGTTAGATCAGATGGCAAATTGGATTTGGTGCTAGGTCTTTCCCTTTAGGTTTTACCCCAACAATGTTTTCATTAGTTTCGCTCACTCTCGAAATCAAGCATTTTACAGCAGGTTGGAGCAGCCTGTATCTCAGCACAGGAATTAGGTAGGGAAGAATTCTAAGGATCATTTTGACTGCCTCCAGAAGTTAGATCAGATGGCAAATTGGATTTGGTGCTAGGTCTTTCCCTTTAGGTTTTACCCCAACAATGTTTTCATTAGTTTCGCTCACTCTCGAAATCAAGCATTTTACAGCAGGTTGGAGCAGCCTGTATCTCAGCACAGGAATAAGGTAGGGAAGAATTCAAATACTCATTTTGACTGCCTCCAGAAGTTAGATCAGATGGCAAATTGGATTTGGTGCTAGGTCTTTCCCTTTAGGTTTTACCCCAACAATGTTTTCATTAGTTTCGCTCACTCTCGAAATCAAGCATTTTACAGCAGGTTGGAGCAGCCTGTATCTCAGCACAGGAATAAGGTAGGGAAGAATTCTAAGGATCATTTTGACTGCCTCCAGAAGTTAGATCAGATGGCAAATTGGATTTGGTGCTAGGCCTTTCCCTTTAGGTTTTACCCCAACAATGTTTTCATTAGTTTCGCTCACTCTCGAAATCAAGCATTTTTACAGCAGGTTGGAGCAGCCTGTATCTCAGCACAGGAATAAGGTAGGGAAGAATTCTAAGGATCATTTTGACTGCCTCCAGAAGTTAGATCAGATGGCAAATTGGATTTGGTGCTAGGTCTTTCCCTTTAGGTTTTACCCCAACAATGTTTTCATTAGTTTCGCTCACTCTCGAAATCAAGCATTTTACAGCAGGTTGGAGCAGCCTGTATCTCAGCACAGGAATAAGGTAGGGAAGAATTCTAAGGATCATTTTGACTGCCTCCAGAAGTTAGATCAGATGGCAAATTGGATTTGGTGCTAGGTCTTTCCCTTTAGGTTTTACCCCAACAATGTTTTCATTAGTTTCGCTCACTCTCGAAATCAAGCATTTTACAGCAGGTTGGAGCAGCCTGTATCTCAGCACAGGAATAAGGTAGGGAAGAATTCTAAGGATCATTTTGACTGCCTCCAGAAGTTAGATCAGATGGCAAATTGGATTTGGTGCTAGGTCTTTCCCTTTAGGTTTTACCCCAACAATGTTTTCATTAGTTTTGCTCACTCTCGAAATCAAGCATTTTACAGCAGGTTGGAGCAGCCTGTATCTCAGCACAGGAATAAGGTAGGGAAGAATTCAAAATACTCATTTTGACTGCCTCCAGAAGTTAGATCAGATGGCAAATTGGATTTGGTGCTAGGTCTTTCCCTTTAGGTTTTACCCCAACAATGTTTTCATTAGTTTTGCTCACTCTCGAAATCAAGCATTTTACAGCAGGTTGGAGCAGCCTGTATCTCAGCACAGGAATAAGGTAGGGAAGAATTCAATACTCATTTTGACTGCCTCCAGAAGTTAGATCAGATGGCAAATTGGATTTGGTGCTAGGTCTTTCCCTTTAGGTTTTTCCCCAACAATGTTTTCATTAGTTTCGCTCACTCTCGAAATCAAGCATTTTACAGCAGGTTGGAGCAGCCTGTATCTCAGCACAGGAATAAGGTAGGGAAGAATTCTAAGGATCATTTTGACTGCCTCCAGAAGTTAGATCAGATGGCAAATTGGATTTGGTGCTAGGTCTTTCCCTTTAGGTTTTACCCCAACAATGTTTTCATTAGTTTCGCTCACTCTCGAAATCAAGCATTTTACAGCAGGTTGGAGCAGCCTGTATCTCAGCACAGGAATAAGGTAGGGAAGAATTCAAATACTCATTTTGACTGCCTCCAGAAGTTAGATCAGATGGCAAATTGGATTGGTGCTAGGTCTTTCCCTTTAGGTTTTACCCCAACAATGTTTTCATTAGTTTCGCTCACTCTCGAAATCAAGCATTTTACAGCAGGTTGGAGCAGCCTGTATCTCAGCACAGGAATAAGGTAGGGAAGAATTCAAATACTCATTTTGACTGCCTCCAGAAGTTAGATCAGATGGCAAATTGGATTTGGTGGTAGGTCTTTCCCTTTAGGTTTTACCCCAACAATGTTTTCATTAGTTTTGCTCACTCTCGAAATCAAGCATTTTACAGCAGGTTGGAGCAGCCTGTATCTCAGCACAGGAATAAGGTAGGGAAGAATTCTAAGGATCATTTTGACTGCCTCCAGAAGTTAGATCAGATGGCAAATTGGATTTGGTGCTAGGTCTTTCCCTTAGGTTTTACCCCAACAATGTTTTCATTAGTTTCGCTCACTCTCGAAATCAAGCATTTTACAGCAGGTTGGAGCAGCCTGTATCTCAGCACAGGAATAAGGTAGGGAAGAATTCTAAGGATCATTTTGACTGCCTCCAGAAGTTAGATCAGATGGCAAATTGGATTTGGTGCTAGGTCTTTCCCTTTAGGTTTTACCCCAACAATGTTTTCATTAGTTTCGCTCACTCTCGAAATCAAGCATTTTACAGCAGGTTGGAGCAGCCAGTATCTCAGCACAGGAATTAGGTAGGGAAGAATTCTAAGGATCATTTTGACTGCCTCCAGAAGTTAGATCAGATGGCAAATTGGATTTGGTGCTAGGTCTTTCCCTTTAGGTTTTACCCCAACAATGTTTTCATTAGTTTCGCTCACTCTCGAAATCAAGCATTTTACAGCAGGTTGGAGCAGCCTGTATCTCAGCACAGGAAAAAGGTAGGGAAGAATTCAAATACTCATTTTGACTGCCTCCAGAAGTTAGATCAGATGGCAAATTGGATTTGGTGCTAGGTCTTTCCCTTTAGGTTTTACCCCAACAATGTTTTCATTAGTTTCGCTCACTCTCGAAATCAAGCATTTTACAGCAGGTTGGAGCAGCCTGTATCTCAGCACAGGAATAAGGTAGGGAAGAATTCAAATACTCATTTTGACTGCCTCCAGAAGTTAGATCAGATGGCAAATTGGATTTGGTGCTAGGTCTTTCCCTTTAGGTTTTACCCCAACAATGTTTTCATTAGTTTCGCTCACTCTCGAAATCAAGCATTTTACAGCAGGTTGGAGCAGCCTGTATCTCAGCACAGGAATAAGGTAGGGAAGAATTCTAAGGATCATTTTGACTGCCTCCAGAAGTTAGATCAGATGGCAAATTGGATTTGGTGCTAGGTCTTTCCCTTTAGGTTTTACCCCAACAATGTTTTCATTAGTTTCGCTCACTCTCGAAATCAAGCATTTTACAGCAGGTTGGAGCAGCCTGTATCTCAGCACAGGAATAAGGTAGGGAAGAATTCTAAGGATCATTTTGACTGCCTCCAGAAGTTAGATCAGATGGCAAATTGGATTTGGTGCTAGGTCTTTCCCTTTAGGTTTTACCCCAACAATGTTTTCATTAGTTTCGCTCACTCTCGAAATCAAGCATTTTACAGCAGGTTGGAGCAGCCAGTATCTCAGCACAGGAATTAGGTAGGGAAGAATTCTAAGGATCATTTTGACTGCCTCCAGAAGTTAGATCAGATGGCAAATTGGATTTGGTGCTAGGTCTTTCCCTTTAGGGTTTTACCCCAACAATGTTTTCATTAGTTTCGCTCACTCTCGAAATCAAGCATTTTACAGCAGGTTGGAGCAGCCTGTATCTCAGCACAGGAATAAGGTAGGGAAGAATTCAAATACTCATTTTGACTGCCTCCAGAAGTTAGATCAGATGGCAAATTGGATTTGGTGCTAGGTCTTTCCCTTTAGGTTTTACCCCAACAATGTTTTCATTAGTTTCGCTCACTCTCGAAATCAAGCATTTTACAGCAGGTTGGAGCAGCCTGTATCTCAGCACAGGAATAAGGTAGGGAAGAATTCAAATACTCATTTTGACTGCCTCCAGAAGTTAGATCAGATGGCAAATTGGATTTGGTGCTAGGTCTTTCCCTTTAGGTTTTACCCCAACAATGTTTTCATTAGTTTTGCTCACTCTCGAAATCAAGCATTTTACAGCAGGTTGGAGCAGCCTGTATCTCAGCACAGGAATAAGGTAGGGAAGAATTCTAAGGATCATTTTGACTGCCTCCAGAAGTTAGATCAGATGGCAAATTGGATTTGGTGCTAGGTCTTTCCCTTTAGGTTTTACCCCAACAATGTTTTCATTAGTTTCGCTCACTCTCGAAATCAAGCATTTTACAGCAGGTTGGAGCAGCCTGTATCTCAGCACAGGAATAAGGTAGGGAAGAATTCTAAGGATCATTTTGACTGCCTCCAGAAGTTAGATCAGATGGCAAATTGGATTTGGTGCTAGGTCTTTCCCTTTAGGTTTTACCCCAACAATGTTTTCATTAGTTTCGCTCACTCTCGAAATCAAGCATTTTACAGCAGGTTGGAGCAGCCTGTATCTCAGCACAGGAATAAGGTAGGGAAGAATTCTAAGGATCATTTTGACTGCCTCCAGAAGTTAGATCAGATGGCAAATTGGATTTGGTGCTAGGTCTTTCCCTTTAGGTTTTACCCCAACAATGTTTTCATTAGTTTTGCTCACTCTCGAAATCAAGCATTTTACAGCAGGTTGGAGCAGCCTGTATCTCAGCACAGGAATAAGGTAGGGAAGAATTCTAAGGATCATTTTGACTGCCTCCAGAAGTTAAGATCAGATGGCAAATTGGATTTGGTGCTAGGTCTTTCCCTTTAGGTTTTACCCCAACAATGTTTTCATTAGTTTCGCTCACTCTCGAAATCAAGCATTTTACAGCAGGTTGGAGCAGCCTGTATCTCAGCACAGGAATAAGGTAGGGAAGAATTCTAAGGATCATTTTGACTGCCTCCAGAAGTTAGATCAGATGGCAAATTGGATTTGGTGCTAGGTCTTTCCCTTTAGGTTTTACCCCAACAATGTTTTCATTAGTTTCGCTCACTCTCGAAATCAAGCATTTTACAGCAGGTTGGAGCAGCCTGTATCTCAGCACAGGAATAAGGTAGGGAAGAATTCTAAGGATCATTTTGACTGCCTCCAGAAGTTAGATCAGATGGCAAATTGGATTTGGTGCTAGGTCTTTCCCTTTAGGTTTTACCCCAACAATGTTTTCATTAGTTTCGCTCACTCTCGAAATCAAGCATTTTACAGCAGGTTGGAGCAGCCTGTATCTCAGCACAGGAATTAGGTAGGGAAGAATTCTAAGGATCATTTTGACTGCCTCCAGAAGTTAGATCAGATGGCAAATTGGATTTGGTGCTAGGTCTTTCCCTTTAGGTTTTACCCCAACAATGTTTTCATTAGTTTCGCTCACTCTCGAAATCAAGCATTTTACAGCAGGTTGGAGCAGCCTGTATCTCAGCACAGGAATAAGGTAGGGAAGAATTCTAAGGATCATTTTGACTGCCTCCAGAAGTTAGATCAGATGGCAAATTGGATTTGGTGCTAGGTCTTTCCCTTTAGGTTTTACCCCAACAATGTTTTCATTAGTTTCGCTCACTCTCGAAATCAAGCATTTTACAGCAGGTTGGAGCAGCCTGTATCTCAGCACAGGAATAAGGTAGGGAAGAATTCTAAGGATCATTTTGACTGCCTCCAGAAGTTAGATCAGATGGCAAATTGGATTTGGTGCTAGGCCTTTCCCTTTAGGTTTTACCCCAACAATGTTTTCATTAGTTTCGCTCACTCTCGAAATCAAGCATTTTACAGCAGGTTGGAGCAGCCTGTATCTCAGCACAGGAATAAGGTAGGGAAGAATTCTAAAGGATCATTTTGACTGCCTCCAGAAGTTAGATCAGATGGCAAAATTGGATTTGGTGCTAGGTCTTTCCCTTTAGGTTTTACCCCAACAATGTTTTCATTAGTTTCGCTCACTCTCGAAATCAAGCATTTTACAGCAGGTTGGAGCAGCCTGTATCTCAGCACAGGAATAAGGTAGGGAAGAATTCTAAGGATCATTTTGACTGCCTCCAGAAGTTAGATCAGATGGCAAATTGGATTTGGTGCTAGGTCTTTCCCTTTAGGTTTTACCCCAACAATGTTTTCATTAGTTTCGCTCACTCTCGAAATCAAGCATTTTACAGCAGGTTGGAGCAGCCTGTATCTCAGCACAGGAATAAGGTAGGGAAGAATTCTAAGGATCATTTTGACTTGCCTCCAGAAGTTAGATCAGATGGCAAATTGGATTTGGTGCTAGGTCTTTCCCTTTAGGTTTTACCCCAACAATGTTTTCATTAGTTTCGCTCACTCTCGAAATCAAGCATTTTACAGCAGGTTGGAGCAGCCTGTATCTCAGCACAGGAATAAGGTAGGGAAGAATTCTAAGGATCATTTTGACTGCCTCCAGAAGTTAGATCAGATGGCAAATTGGATTTGGTGCTAGGTCTTTCCCTTTAGGTTTTACCCCAACAATGTTTTCATTAGTTTTGCTCACTCTCGAAATCAAGCATTTTACAGCAGGTTGGAGCAGCCTGTATCTCAGCACAGGAATAAGGTAGGGAAGAAATTCAAATACTCATTTTGACTGCCTCCAGAAGTTAGATCAGATGGCAAATTGGATTTGGTGCTAGGTCTTTCCCTTTAGGTTTTACCCCAACAATGTTTTCATTAGTTTCGCTCACTCTCGAAATCAAGCATTTTACAGCAGGTTGGAGCAGCCTGATATCTCAGCACAGGAATAAGGTAGGGAAGAATTCTAAGGATCATTTTGACTGCCTCCAGAAGTTAGATCAGATGGCAAATTGGATTTGGTGCTAGGTCTTTCCCTTTAGGTTTTACCCCAACAATGTTTTCATTAGTTTCGCTCACTCTCGAAATCAAGCATTTTACAGCAGGTTGGAGCAGCCTGTATCTCAGCACAGGAATAAGGTAGGGAAGAATTCAAATACTCATTTTGACTGCCTCCAGAAGTTAGATCAGATGGCAAATTGGATTTGGTGCTAGGTCTTTCCCTTTAGGTTTTACCCCAACAATGTTTTCATTAGTTTCGCTCACTCTCGAAATCAAGCATTTTACAGCAGGTTGGAGCAGCCTGTATCTCAGCACAGGAATAAGGTAGGGAAGAATTCAAATACTCATTTTGACTGCCTCCAGAAGTTAGATCAGATGGCAAATTGGATTTGGTGGTAGGTCTTTCCCTTTAGGTTTTACCCCAACAATGTTTTCATTAGTTTTGCTCACTCTCGAAATCAAGCATTTTACAGCAGGTTGGAGCAGCCTGTATCTCAGCACAGGAATAAGGTAGGGAAGAATTCTAAGGATCATTTTGACTGCCTCCAGAAGTTAGATCAGATGGCAAATTGGATTTGGTGCTAGGTCTTTCCCTTTAGGTTTTACCCCCAACAATGTTTTCATTAGTTTCGCTCACTCTCGAAATCAAGCATTTTACAGCAGGTTGGAGCAGCCTGTATCTCAGCACAGGAATAAGGTAGGGAAGAATTCTAAGGATCATTTTGACTGCCTCCAGAAGTTAGATCAGATGGCAAATTGGATTTGGTGCTAGGTCTTTCCCTTTAGGTTTTACCCCAACAATGTTTTCATTAGTTTCGCTCACTCTCGAAATCAAGCATTTTACAGCAGGTTGGAGCAGCCAGTATCTCAGCACAGGAATTAGGTAGGGAAGAATTCTAAGGATCATTTTGACTGCCTCCAGAAGTTAGATCAGATGGCAAATTGGATTTGGTGCTAGGTCTTTCCCTTTAGGTTTTACCCCAACAATGTTTTCATTAGTTTCGCTCACTCTCGAAATCAAGCATTTTACAGCAGGTTGGAGCAGCCTGTATCTCAGCACAGGAAAAAGGTAGGGAAGAATTCAAATACTCATTTTGACTGCCTCCAGAAGTTAGATCAGATGGCAAATTGGATTTGGTGCTAGGTCTTTCCCTTTAGGTTTTACCCCAACAATGTTTTCATTAGTTTCGCTCACTCTCGAAATCAAGCATTTTACAGCAGGTTGGAGCAGCCTGTATCTCAGCACAGGAATAAGGTAGGGAAGAATTCAAATACTCATTTTGACTGCCTCCAGAAGTTAGATCAGATGGCAAATTGGATTTGGTGCTAGGTCTTTCCCTTTAGGTTTTACCCCAACAATGTTTTCATTAGTTTTGCTCACTCTCGAAATCAAGCATTTTACAGCAGGTTGGAGCAGCCTGTATCTCAGCACAGGAATAAGGTAGGGAAGAATTCAAATACTCATTTTGACTGCCTCCAGAAGTTAGATCAGATGGCAAATTGGATTTGGTGCTAGGTCTTTCCCTTTAGGTTTTACCCCAACAATGTTTTCATTAGTTTCGCTCACTCTCGAAATCAAGCATTTTACAGCAGGTTGGAGCAGCCTGTATCTCAGCACAGGAATAAGGTAGGGAAGAATTCTAAGGATCATTTTGACTGCCTCCAGAAGTTAGATCAGATGGCAAATTGGATTTGGTGCTAGGTCTTTCCCTTTAGGTTTTACCCCAACAATGTTTTCATTAGTTTCGCTCACTCTCGAAATCAAGCATTTTACAGCAGGTTGGAGCAGCCTGTATCTCAGCACAGGAATAAGGTAGGGAAGAATTCTAAGGATCATTTTGACTGCCTCCAGAAGTTAGATCAGATGGCAAATTGGATTTGGTGCTAGGTCTTTCCCTTTAGGTTTTACCCCAACAATGTTTTCATTAGTTTCGCTCACTCTCGAAATCAAGCATTTTACAGCAGGTTGGAGCAGCCTGTATCTCAGCACAGGAATAAGGTAGGGAAGAATTCTAAGGATCATTTTGACTGCCTCCAGAAGTTAGATCAGATGGCAAATTGGATTTGGTGCTAGGTCTTTCCCTTTAGGTTTTACCCCAACAATGTTTTCATTAGTTTCGCTCACTCTCGAAATCAAGCATTTTACAGCAGGTTGGAGCAGCCTGTATCTCAGCACAGGAATAAGGTAGGGAAGAATTCAAATACTCATTTTGACTGCCTCCAGAAGTTAGATCAGATGGCAAATTGGATTTGGTGCTAGGTCTTTCCCTTTAGGTTTTACCCCAACAATGTTTTCATTAGTTTCGCTCACTCTCGAAATCAAGCATTTTACAGCAGGTTGGAGCAGCCTGTATCTCAGCACAGGAATAAGGTAGGGAAGAATTCTAAGGATCATTTTGACTGCCTCCAGAAGTTAGATCAGATGGCAAATTGGATTTGGTGCTAGGTCTTTCCCTTTAGGTTTTACCCCAACAATGTTTTCATTAGTTTCGCTCACTCTCGAAATCAAGCATTTTACAGCAGGTTGGAGCAGCCTGTATCTCAGCACAGGAATAAGGTAGGGAAGAATTCTAAGGATCATTTTGACTGCCTCCAGAAGTTAGATCAGATGGCAAATTGGATTTGGTGCTAGGTCTTTCCCTTTAGGTTTTACCCCAACAATGTTTACATTAGTTTCGCTCACTCTGGAAATCAAGCATTTTACAGCAGGTTGGAGCAGCCTGTATCTCAGCACAGGAATAAGGTAGGGAAGAATTCAAATACTCATTTTGACTGCCTCCAGAAGTTAGATCAGATGGCAAATTGGATTTGGTGCTAGGTCTTTCCCTTTAGGTTTTACCCCAACAATGTTTTCATTAGTTTCGCTCACTCTCGAAATCAAGCATTTTACAGCAGGTTGGAGCAGCCTGTATCTCAGCACAGGAATAAGGTAGGGAAGAATTCTAAGGATCATTTTGACTGCCTCCAGAAGTTAGATCAGATGGCAAATTGGATTTGGTGCTAGGTCTTTCCCTTTAGGTTTTACCCCAACAATGTTTTCATTAGTTTCGCTCACTCTCGAAATCAAGCATTTTACAGCAGGTTGGAGCAGCCTGTATCTCAGCACAGGAATAAGGTAGGGAAGAATTCTAAGGATCATTTTGACTGCCTCCAGAAGTTAGATCAGATGGCAAATTGGATTTGGTGCTAGGTCTTTCCCTTTAGGTTTTACCCCAACAATGTTTTCATTAGTTTCGCTCACTCTCGAAATCAAGCATTTTACAGCAGGTTGGAGCAGCCTGTATCTCAGCACAGGAATAAGGTAGGGAAGAATTCAAATACTCATTTTGACTGCCTCCAGAAGTTAGATCAGATGGCAAATTGGATTTGGTGCTAGGTCTTTCCCTTTAGGTTTTACCCCAACAATGTTTTCATTAGTTTCGCTCACTCTCGAAATCAAGCATTTTACAGCAGGTTGGAGCAGCCTGTATCTCAGCACAGGAATAAGATAGGGAAGAATTCTAAGGATCATTTTGACTGCCTCCAGAAGTTAGATCAGATGGCCAATGCAATTTGGTGCTAGGTCTTTCCCTTTAGGTTTTACCCCAACAATGTTTTCATTAGTTTCGCTCACTCTCGAAATCAAGCATTTTACAGCAGGTTGGAGCAGCCTGTATCTCAGCACAGGAATAAGGTAGGGAAGAATTCTAAGGATCATTTTGACTGCCTCCAGAAGTTAGATCAGATGGCAAATTGGATTTGGTGCTAGGTCTTTCCCTTTAGGTTTTACCCCAACAATGTTTTCATTAGTTTCGCTCACTCTCGAAATCAAGCATTTTACAGCAGGTTGGAGCAGCCTGTATCTCAGCACAGGAATAAGGTAGGGAAGAATTCTAAGGATCATTTTGACTGCCTCCAGAAGTTAGATCAGATGGCAAATTGGATTTGGTGCTAGGTCTTTCCCTTTAGGTTTTACCCCAACAATGTTTTCATTAGTTTCGCTCACTCTCGAAATCAAGCATTTTACAGCAGGTTGGAGCAGCCTGTATCTCAGCACAGGAATAAGGTAGGGAAGAATTCTAAGGATCATTTTGACTGCCTCCAGAAGTTAGATCAGATGGCAAATTGGATTTGGTGCTAGGTCTTTCCCTTTAGGTTTTACCCCAACAATGTTTTCATTAGTTTCGCTCACTCTCGAAATCAAGCATTTTACAGCAGGTTGGAGCAGCCTGTATCTCAGCACAGGAATAAGGTAGGGAAGAATTCAAATACTCATTTTGACTGCCTCCAGAAGTTAGATCAGATGGCAAATTGGATTTGGTGCTAGGTCTTTCCCTTTAGGTTTTACCCCAACAATGTTTTCATTAGTTTTGCTCACTCTGGAAATCAAGCATTTTACAGCAGGTTGGAGCAGCCTGTATCTCAGCACAGGAATAAGGTAGGGAAGAATTCAAATACTCATTTTGACTGCCTCCAGAAGTTAGATCAGATGGCAAATTGGATTTGGTGCTAGGTCTTTCCCTTTAGGTTTTACCCCAACAATGTTTTCATTAGTTTCGCTCACTCTCGAAATCAAGCATTTTACAGCAGGTTGGAGCAGCCTGTATCTCAGCACAGGAATAAGGTAGGGAAGAATTCTAAGGATCATTTTGACTGCCTCCAGAAGTTAGATCAGATGGCAAATTGGATTTGGTGCTAGGTCTTTCCCTTTAGGTTTTACCCCAACAATGTTTTCATTAGTTTCGCTCACTCTCGAAATCAAGCATTTTACAGCAGGTTGGAGCAGCCTGTATCTCAGCACAGGAATAAGGTAGGGAAGAATTCTAAGGATCATTTTGACTGCCTCCAGAAGTTAGATCAGATGGCAAATTGGATTTGGTGCTAGGTCTTTCCCTTTAGGTTTTACCCCAACAATGTTTTCATTAGTTTCGCTCACTCTCGAAATCAAGCATTTTACAGCAGGTTGGAGCAGCCTGTATCTCAGCACAGGAATAAGGTAGGGAAGAATTCAAATACTCATTTTGACTGCCTCCAGAAGTTAGATCAGATGGCAAATTGGATTTGGTGCTAGGTCTTTCCCTTTAGGTTTTACCCCAACAATGTTTTCATTAGTTTCGCTCACTCTCGAAATCAAGCATTTTACAGCAGGTTGGAGCAGCCTGTATCTCAGCACAGGAATAAGATAGGGAAGAATTCTAAGGATCATTTTGACTGCCTCCAGAAGTTAGATCAGATGGCCAATGCAATTTGGTGCTAGGTCTTTCCCTTTAGGTTTTACCCCAACAATGTTTTCATTAGTTTCGCTCACTCTCGAAATCAAGCATTTTACAGCAGGTTGGAGCAGCCTGTATCTCAGCACAGGAATAAGGTAGGGAAGAATTCTAAGGATCATTTTGACTGCCTCCAGAAGTTAGATCAGATGGCAAATTGGATTTGGTGCTAGGTCTTTCCCTTTAGGTTTTACCCCAACAATGTTTTCATTAGTTTCGCTCACTCTCGAAATCAAGCATTTTACAGCAGGTTGGAGCAGCCTGTATCTCAGCACAGGAATAAGGTAGGGAAGAATTCTAAGGATCATTTTGACTGCCTCCAGAAGTTAGATCAGATGGCAAATTGGATTTGGTGCTAGGTCTTTCCCTTTAGGTTTTACCCCAACAATGTTTTCATTAGTTTCGCTCACTCTCGAAATCAAGCATTTTACAGCAGGTTGGAGCAGCCTGTATCTCAGCACAGGAATAAGGTAGGGAAGAATTCTAAGGATCATTTTGACTGCCTCCAGAAGTTAGATCAGATGGCAAATTGGATTTGGTGCTAGGTCTTTCCCTTTAGGTTTTACCCCAACAATGTTTTCATTAGTTTCGCTCACTCTCGAAATCAAGCATTTTACAGCAGGTTGGAGCAGCCTGTATCTCAGCACAGGAATAAGGTAGGGAAGAATTCAAATACTCATTTTGACTGCCTCCAGAAGTTAGATCAGATGGCAAATTGGATTTGGTGCTAGGTCTTTCCCTTTAGGTTTTACCCCAACAATGTTTTCATTAGTTTTGCTCACTCTCGAAATCAAGCATTTTACAGCAGGTTGGAGCAGCCTGTATCTCAGCACAGGAATAAGGTAGGGAAGAATTCTAAGGATCATTTTGACTGCCTCCAGAAGTTAGATCAGATGGCAAATTGGATTTGGTGCTAGGTCTTTCCCTTTAGGTTTTTCCCCAACAATGTTTTCATTAGTTTCGCTCACTCTCGAAATCAAGCATTTTACAGCAGGTTGGAGCAGCCTGTATCTCAGCACAGGAATAAGGTAGGGAAGAATTCTAAGGATCATTTTGACTGCCTCCAGAAGTTAGATCAGATGGCAAATTGGATTTGGTGCTAGGTCTTTCCCTTTAGGTTTTACCCCAACAATGTTTTCATTAGTTTCGCTCACTCTCGAAATCAAGCATTTTACAGCAGGTTGGAGCAGCCTGTATCTCAGCACAGGAATAAGGTAGGGAAGAATTCAAATACTCATTTTGACTGCCTCCAGAAGTTAGATCAGATGGCAAATTGGATTTGGTGCTAGGTCTTTCCCTTTAGGTTTTACCCCAACAATGTTTTCATTAGTTTCGCTCACTCTCGAAATCAAGCATTTTACAGCAGGTTGGAGCAGCCTGTATCTCAGCACAGGAATAAGGTAGGGAAGAATTCAAATACTCATTTTGACTGCCTCCAGAAGTTAGATCAGATGGCAAATTGGATTTGGTGGTAGGTCTTTCCCTTTAGGTTTTACCCCAACAATGTTTTCATTAGTTTTGCTCACTCTCGAAATCAAGCATTTTACAGCAGGTTGGAGCAGCCTGTATCTCAGCACAGGAATAAGGTAGGGAAGAATTCTAAGGATCATTTTGACTGCCTCCAGAAGTTAGATCAGATGGCAAATTGGATTTGGTGCTAGGTCTTTCCCTTTAGGTTTTACCCCAACAATGTTTTCATTAGTTTCGCTCACTCTCGAAATCAAGCATTTTACAGCAGGTTGGAGCAGCCAGTATCTCAGCACAGGAATTAGGTAGGGAAGAATTCTAAGGATCATTTTGACTGCCTCCAGAAGTTAGATCAGATGGCAAATTGGATTTGGTGCTAGGTCTTTCCCTTTAGGTTTTACCCCAACAATGTTTTCATTAGTTTCGCTCACTCTCGAAATCAAGCATTTTACAGCATGTTGGAGCAGCCTGTATCTCAGCACAGGAATAAGGTAGGGAAGAATTCAAATACTCATTTTGACTGCCTCCAGAAGTTAGATCAGATGGCAAATTGGATTTGGTGCTAGGTCTTTCCCTTTAGGTTTTACCCCAACAATGTTTTCATTAGTTTCGCTCACTCTCGAAATCAAGCATTTTACAGCAGGTTGGAGCAGCCTGTATCTCAGCACAGGAATAAGGTAGGGAAGAATTCAAATACTCATTTTGACTGCCTCCAGAAGTTAGATCAGATGGCAAATTGGATTTGGTGCTAGGTCTTTCCCTTTAGGTTTTACCCCAACAATGTTTTCATTAGTTTTGCTCACTCTCGAAATCAAGCATTTTACAGCAGGTTGGAGCAGCCTGTATCTCAGCACAGGAATAAGGTAGGGAAGAATTCAAATACTCATTTTGACTGCCTCCAGAAGTTAGATCAGATGGCAAATTGGATTTGGTGCTAGGTCTTTCCCTTTAGGTTTTACCCCAACAATGTTTTCATTAGTTTCGCTCACTCTCGAAATCAAGCATTTTACAGCAGGTTGGAGCAGCCTGTATCTCAGCACAGGAATAAGGTAGGGAAGAATTCTAAGGATCATTTTGACTGCCTCCAGAAGTTAGATCAGATGGCAAATTGGATTTGGTGCTAGGTCTTTCCCTTTAGGTTTTACCCCAACAATGTTTTCATTAGTTTCGCTCACTCTCGAAATCAAGCATTTTACAGCAGGTTGGAGCAGCCTGTATCTCAGCACAGGAATAAGGTAGGGAAGAATTCTAAGGATCATTTTGACTGCCTCCAGAAGTTAGATCAGATGGCAAATTGGATTTGGTGCTAGGTCTTTCCCTTTAGGTTTTACCCCAACAATGTTTTCATTAGTTTCGCTCACTCTCGAAATCAAGCATTTTACAGCAGGTTGGAGCAGCCTGTATCTCAGCACAGGAATAAGGTAGGGAAGAATTCAAATACTCATTTTGACTGCCTCCAGAAGTTAGATCAGATGGCAAATTGGATTTGGTGCTAGGTCTTTCCCTTTAGGTTTTACCCCAACAATGTTTTCATTAGTTTCGCTCACTCTCGAAATCAAGCATTTTACAGCAGGTTGGAGCAGCCTGTATCTCAGCACAGGAATAAGGTAGGGAAGAATTCTAAGGATCATTTTGACTGCCTCCAGAAGTTAGATCAGATGGCAAATTGGATTTGGTGCTAGGTCTTTCCCTTTAGGTTTTACCCCAACAATGTTTTCATTAGTTTCGCTCACTCTCGAAATCAAGCATTTTACAGCAGGTTGGAGCAGCCTGTATCTCAGCACAGGAATAAGGTAGGGAAGAATTCTAAGGATCATTTTGACTGCCTCCAGAAGTTAGATCAGATGGCAAATTGGATTTGGTGCTAGGTCTTTCCCTTTAGGTTTTACCCCAACAATGTTTTCATTAGTTTCGCTCACTCTCGAAATCAAGCATTTTACAGCAGGTTGGAGCAGCCTGTATCTCAGCACAGGAATTAGGTAGGGAAGAATTCTAAGGATCATTTTGACTGCCTCCAGAAGTTAGATCAGATGGCAAATTGGATTTGGTGCTAGGTCTTTCCCTTTAGGTTTTACCCCAACAATGTTTTCATTAGTTTCGCTCACTCTCGAAATCAAGCATTTTACAGCAGGTTGGAGCAGCCTGTATCTCAGCACAGGAATAAGGTAGGGAAGAATTCTAAGGATCATTTTTACTGCCTCCAGAAGTTAGATCAGATGGCAAATTGGATTTGGTGCTAGGTCTTTCCCTTTAGGTTTTACCCCAACAATGTTTTCATTAGTTTCGCTCACTCTCGAAATCAAGCATTTTACAGCAGGTTGGAGCAGCCTGTATCTCAGCACAGGAATAAGGTAGGGAAGAATTCTAAGGATCATTTTGACTGCCTCCAGAAGTTAGATCAGATGGCAAATTGGATTTGGTGCTAGGCCTTTCCCTTTAGGTTTTACCCCAACAATGTTTTCATTAGTTTCGCTCACTCTCGAAATCAAGCATTTTACAGCAGGTTGGAGCAGCCTGTATCTCAGCACAGGAATAAGGTAGGGAAGAATTCTAAGGATCATTTTGACTGCCTCCAGAAGTTAGATCAGATGGCAAATTGGATTTGGTGCTAGGTCTTTCCCTTTAGGTTTTACCCCAACAATGTTTTCATTAGTTTCGCTCACTCTCGAAATCAAGCATTTTACAGCAGGTTGGAGCAGCCTGTATCTCAGCACAGGAATAAGGTAGGGAAGAATTCTAAGGATCATTTTGACTGCCTCCAGAAGTTAGATCAGATGGCAAATTGGATTTGGTGCTAGGTCTTTCCCTTTAGGTTTTACCCCAACAATGTTTTCATTAGTTTCGCTCACTCTCGAAATCAAGCATTTTACAGCAGGTTGGAGCAGCCTGTATCTCAGCACAGGAATAAGGTAGGGAAGAATTCTAAGGATCATTTTGACTGCCTCCAGAAGTTAGATCAGATGGCAAATTGGATTTGGTGCTAGGTCTTTCCCTTTAGGTTTTACCCCAACAATGTTTTCATTAGTTTCGCTCACTCTCGAAATCAAGCATTTTACAGCAGGTTGGAGCAGCCTGTATCTCAGCACAGGAATAAGGTAGGGAAGAATTCTAAGGATCATTTTGACTGCCTCCAGAAGTTAGATCAGATGGCAAATTGGATTTGGTGCTAGGCCTTTCCCTTTAGGTTTTACCCCAACAATGTTTTCATTAGTTTCGCTCACTCTCGAAATCAAGCATTTTACAGCAGGTTGGAGCAGCCTGTATCTCAGCACAGGAATAAGGTAGGGAAGAATTCTAAGGATCATTTTGACTGCCTCCAGAAGTTAGATCAGATGGCAAATTGGATTTGGTGCTAGGTCTTTCCCTTTAGGTTTTACCCCAACAATGTTTTCATTAGTTTCGCTCACTCTCGAAATCAAGCATTTTACAGCAGGTTGGAGCAGCCTGTATCTCAGCACAGGAATAAGGTAGGGAAGAATTCTAAGGATCATTTTGACTGCCTCCAGAAGTTAGATCAGATGGCAAATTGGATTTGGTGCTAGGTCTTTCCCTTTAGGTTTTACCCCAACAATGTTTTCATTAGTTTCGCTCACTCTCGAAATCAAGCATTTTACAGCAGGTTGGAGCAGCCTGTATCTCAGCACAGGAATAAGGTAGGGAAGAATTCTAAGGATCATTTTGACTGCCTCCAGAAGTTAGATCAGATGGCAAATTGGATTTGGTGCTAGGTCTTTCCCTTTAGGTTTTACCCCAACAATGTTTTCATTAGTTTCGCTCACTCTCGAAATCAAGCATTTTACAGCAGGTTGGAGCAGCCTGTATCTCAGCACAGGAATAAGGTAGGGAAGAATTCTAAGGATCATTTTGACTGCCTCCAGAAGTTAGATCAGATGGCAAATTGGATTTGGTGCTAGGTCTTTCCCTTTAGGTTTTACCCCAACAATGTTTTCATTAGTTTCGCTCACTCTCGAAATCAAGCATTTTACAGCAGGTTGGAGCAGCCTGTATCTCAGCACAGGAATAAGGTAGGGAAGAATTCTAAGGATCATTTTGACTGCCTCCAGAAGTTAGATCAGATGGCAAATTGGATTTGGTGCTAGGTCTTTCCCTTTAGGTTTTACCCCAACAATGTTTTCATTAGTTTCGCTCACTCTCGAAATCAAGCATTTTACAGCAGGTTGGAGCAGCCTGTATCTCAGCACAGGAATTAGGTAGGGAAGAATTCTAAGGATCATTTTGACTGCCTCCAGAAGTTAGATCAGATGGCAAATTGGATTTGGTGCTAGGTCTCTCCCTTTAGGTTTTACCCCAACAATGTTTTCATTAGTTTCGCTCACTCTCGAAATCAAGCATTTTACAGCAGGTTGGAGCAGCCTGTATCTCAGCACAGGAATAAGGTAGGGAAGAATTCTAAGGATCATTTTTACTGCCTCCAGAAGTTAGATCAGATGGCAAATTGGATTTGGTGGTAGGTCTTTCCCTTTAGGTTTTACCCCAACAATGTTTTCATTAGTTTCGCTCACTCTCGAAATCAAGCATTTTACAGCAGGTTGGAGCAGCCTGTATCTCAGCACAGGAATAAGGTAGGGAAGAATTCTAAGGATCATTTTGACTGCCTCCAGAAGTTAGATCAGATGGCAAATTGGATTTGGTGCTAGGCCTTTCCCTTTAGGTTTTACCCCAACAATGTTTTCATTAGTTTCGCTCACTCTCGAAATCAAGCATTTTACAGCAGGTTGGAGCAGCCTGTATCTCAGCACAGGAATAAGGTAGGGAAGAATTCTAAGGATCATTTTGACTGCCTCCAGAAGTTAGATCAGATGGCAAATTGGATTTGGTGCTAGGTCTTTCCCTTTAGGTTTTACCCCAACAATGTTTTCATTAGTTTCGCTCACTCTCGAAATCAAGCATTTTACAGCAGGTTGGAGCAGCCTGTATCTCAGCACAGGAATAAGGTAGGGAAGAATTCTAAGGATCATTTTGACTGCCTCCAGAAGTTAGATCAGATGGCAAATTGGATTTGGTGCTAGGTCTTTCCCTTTAGGTTTTACCCCAACAATGTTTTCATTAGTTTCGCTCACTCTCGAAATCAAGCATTTTACAGCAGGTTGGAGCAGCCTGTATCTCAGCACAGGAATAAGGTAGGGAAGAATTCTAAGGATCATTTTGACTGCCTCCAGAAGTTAGATCAGATGGCAAATTGGATTTGGTGCTAGGTCTTTCCCTTTAGGTTTTACCCCAACAATGTTTTCATTAGTTTCGCTCACTCTCGAAATCAAGCATTTTACAGCAGGTTGGAGCAGCCTGTATCTCAGCACAGGAATAAGGTAGGGAAGAATTCTAAGGATCATTTTGACTGCCTCCAGAAGTTAGATCAGATGGCAAATTGGATTTGGTGCTAGGTCTTTCCCTTTAGGTTTTACCCCAACAATGTTTTCATTAGTTTCGCTCACTCTCGAAATCAAGCATTTTACAGCAGGTTGGAGCAGCCTGTATCTCAGCACAGGAATAAGGTAGGGAAGAATTCTAAGGATCATTTTGACTGCCTCCAGAAGTTAGATCAGATGGCAAATTGGATTTGGTGCTAGGTCTTTCCCTTTAGGTTTTACCCCAACAATGTTTTCATTAGTTTCGCTCACTCTCGAAATCAAGCATTTTACAGCAGGTTGGAGCAGCCTGTATCTCAGCACAGGAATAAGGTAGGGAAGAATTCTAAGGATCATTTTGACTGCCTCCAGAAGTTAGATCAGATGGCAAATTGGATTTGGTGCTAGGTCTTTCCCTTTAGGTTTTACCCCAACAATGTTTTCATTAGTTTCGCTCACTCTCGAAATCAAGCATTTTACAGCAGGTTGGAGCAGCCTGTATCTCAGCACAGGAATAAGGTAGGGAAGAATTCAAATACTCATTTTGACTGCCTCCAGAAGTTAGATCAGATGGCAAATTGGATTTGGTGCTAGGTCTTTCCCTTTAGGTTTTACCCCAACAATGTTTTCATTAGTTTCGCTCACTCTCGAAATCAAGCATTTTACAGCAGGTTGGAGCAGCCTGTATCTCAGCACAGGAATAAGGTAGGGAAGAATTCTAAGGATCATTTTGACTGCCTCCAGAAGTTAGATCAGATGGCAAATTGGATTTGGTGCTAGGTCTTTCCCTTTAGGTTTTACCCCAACAATGTTTTCATTAGTTTCGCTCACTCTCGAAATCAAGCATTTTACAGCAGGTTGGAGCAGCCTGTATCTCAGCACAGGAATAAGGTAGGGAAGAATTCTAAGGATCATTTTGACTGCCTCCAGAAGTTAGATCAGATGGCAAATTGGATTTGGTGCTAGGTCTTTCCCTTTAGGTTTTACCCCAACAATGTTTTCATTAGTTTCGCTCACTCTCGAAATCAAGCATTTTACAGCAGGTTGGAGCAGCCTGTATCTCAGCACAGGAATTAGGTAGGGAAGAATTCTAAGGATCATTTTGACTGCCTCCAGAAGTTAGATCAGATGGCAAATTGGATTTGGTGCTAGGTCTTTCCCTTTAGGTTTTACCCCAACAATGTTTTCATTAGTTTCGCTCACTCTCGAAATCAAGCATTTTACAGCAGGTTGGAGCAGCCTGTATCTCAGCACAGGAATAAGGTAGGGAAGAATTCTAAGGATCATTTTTACTGCCTCCAGAAGTTAGATCAGATGGCAAATTGGATTTGGTGGTAGGTCTTTCCCTTTAGGTTTTACCCCAACAATGTTTTCATTAGTTTCGCTCACTCTCGAAATCAAGCATTTTACAGCAGGTTGGAGCAGCCTGTATCTCAGCACAGGAATAAGGTAGGGAAGAATTCTAAGGATCATTTTGACTGCCTCCAGAAGTTAGATCAGATGGCAAATTGGATTTGGTGCTAGGCCTTTCCCTTTAGGTTTTACCCCAACAATGTTTTCATTAGTTTCGCTCACTCTCGAAATCAAGCATTTTACAGCAGGTTGGAGCAGCCTGTATCTCAGCACAGGAATAAGGTAGGGAAGAATTCTAAGGATCATTTTGACTGCCTCCAGAAGTTAGATCAGATGGCAAATTGGATTTGGTGCTAGGTCTTTCCCTTTAGGTTTTACCCCAACAATGTTTTCATTAGTTTCGCTCACTCTCGAAATCAAGCATTTTACAGCAGGTTGGAGCAGCCTGTATCTCAGCACAGGAATAAGGTAGGGAAGAATTCTAAGGATCATTTTGACTGCCTCCAGAAGTTAGATCAGATGGCAAATTGGATTTGGTGCTAGGTCTTTCCCTTTAGGTTTTACCCCAACAATGTTTTCATTAGTTTCGCTCACTCTCGAAATCAAGCATTTTACAGCAGGTTGGAGCAGCCTGTATCTCAGCACAGGAATAAGGTAGGGAAGAATTCTAAGGATCATTTTGACTGCCTCCAGAAGTTAGATCAGATGGCAAATTGGATTTGGTGCTAGGTCTTTCCCTTTAGGTTTTACCCCAACAATGTTTTCATTAGTTTCGCTCACTCTCGAAATCAAGCATTTTACAGCAGGTTGGAGCAGCCTGTATCTCAGCACAGGAATAAGGTAGGGAAGAATTCTAAGGATCATTTTGACTGCCTCCAGAAGTTAGATCAGATGGCAAATTGGATTTGGTGCTAGGTCTTTCCCTTTAGGTTTTACCCCAACAATGTTTTCATTAGTTTCGCTCACTCTCGAAATCAAGCATTTTACAGCAGGTTGGAGCAGCCTGTATCTCAGCACAGGAATAAGGTAGGGAAGAATTCTAAGGATCATTTTGACTGCCTCCAGAAGTTAGATCAGATGGCAAATTGGATTTGGTGCTAGGTCTTTCCCTTTAGGTTTTACCCCAACAATGTTTTCATTAGTTTCGCTCACTCTCGAAATCAAGCATTTTACAGCAGGTTGGAGCAGCCTGTATCTCAGCACAGGAATAAGGTAGGGAAGAATTCTAAGGATCATTTTGACTGCCTCCAGAAGTTAGATCAGATGGCAAATTGGATTTGGTGCTAGGTCTTTCCCTTTAGGTTTTACCCCAACAATGTTTTCATTAGTTTCGCTCACTCTCGAAATCAAGCATTTTACAGCAGGTTGGAGCAGCCTGTATCTCAGCACAGGAATAAGGTAGGGAAGAATTCTAAGGATCATTTTGACTGCCTCCAGAAGTTAGATCAGATGGCAAATTGGATTTGGTGCTAGGTCTTTCCCTTTAGGTTTTACCCCAACAATGTTTTCATTAGTTTCGCTCACTCTCGAAATCAAGCATTTTACAGCAGGTTGGAGCAGCCTGTATCTCAGCACAGGAATTAGGTAGGGAAGAATTCTAAGGATCATTTTGACTGCCTCCAGAAGTTAGATCAGATGGCAAATTGGATTTGGTGCTAGGTCTCTCCCTTTAGGTTTTACCCCAACAATGTTTTCATTAGTTTCGCTCACTCTCGAAATCAAGCATTTTACAGCAGGTTGGAGCAGCCTGTATCTCAGCACAGGAATAAGGTAGGGAAGAATTCTAAGGATCATTTTTACTGCCTCCAGAAGTTAGATCAGATGGCAAATTGGATTTGGTGGTAGGTCTTTCCCTTTAGGTTTTACCCCAACAATGTTTTCATTAGTTTCGCTCACTCTCGAAATCAAGCATTTTACAGCAGGTTGGAGCAGCCTGTATCTCAGCACAGGAATAAGGTAGGGAAGAATTCTAAGGATCATTTTGACTGCCTCCAGAAGTTAGATCAGATGGCAAATTGGATTTGGTGCTAGGCCTTTCCCTTTAGGTTTTACCCCAACAATGTTTTCATTAGTTTCGCTCACTCTCGAAATCAAGCATTTTACAGCAGGTTGGAGCAGCCTGTATCTCAGCACAGGAATAAGGTAGGGAAGAATTCTAAGGATCATTTTGACTGCCTCCAGAAGTTAGATCAGATGGCAAATTGGATTTGGTGCTAGGTCTTTCCCTTTAGGTTTTACCCCAACAATGTTTTCATTAGTTTCGCTCACTCTCGAAATCAAGCATTTTACAGCAGGTTGGAGCAGCCTGTATCTCAGCACAGGAATAAGGTAGGGAAGAATTCTAAGGATCATTTTGACTGCCTCCAGAAGTTAGATCAGATGGCAAATTGGATTTGGTGCTAGGTCTTTCCCTTTAGGTTTTACCCCAACAATGTTTTCATTAGTTTCGCTCACTCTCGAAATCAAGCATTTTACAGCAGGTTGGAGCAGCCTGTATCTCAGCACAGGAATAAGGTAGGGAAGAATTCTAAGGATCATTTTGACTGCCTCCAGAAGTTAGATCAGATGGCAAATTGGATTTGGTGCTAGGTCTTTCCCTTTAGGTTTTACCCCAACAATGTTTTCATTAGTTTCGCTCACTCTCGAAATCAAGCATTTTACAGCAGGTTGGAGCAGCCTGTATCTCAGCACAGGAATAAGGTAGGGAAGAATTCTAAGGATCATTTTGACTGCCTCCAGAAGTTAGATCAGATGGCAAATTGGATTTGGTGCTAGGTCTTTCCCTTTAGGTTTTACCCCAACAATGTTTTCATTAGTTTCGCTCACTCTCGAAATCAAGCATTTTACAGCAGGTTGGAGCAGCCTGTATCTCAGCACAGGAATAAGGTAGGGAAGAATTCTAAGGATCATTTTGACTGCCTCCAGAAGTTAGATCAGATGGCAAATTGGATTTGGTGCTAGGTCTTTCCCTTTAGGTTTTACCCCAACAATGTTTTCATTAGTTTCGCTCACTCTCGAAATCAAGCATTTTACAGCAGGTTGGAGCAGCCTGTATCTCAGCACAGGAATAAGGTAGGGAAGAATTCAAATACTCATTTTGACTGCCTCCAGAAGTTAGATCAGATGGCAAATTGGATTTGGTGCTAGGTCTTTCCCTTTAGGTTTTACCCCAACAATGTTTTCATTAGTTTCGCTCACTCTCGAAATCAAGCATTTTACAGCAGGTTGGAGCAGCCTGTATCTCAGCACAGGAATAAGGTAGGGAAGAATTCTAAGGATCATTTTGACTGCCTCCAGAAGTTAGATCAGATGGCAAATTGGATTTGGTGCTAGGTCTTTCCCTTTAGGTTTTACCCCAACAATGTTTTCATTAGTTTCGCTCACTCTCGAAATCAAGCATTTTACAGCAGGTTGGAGCAGCCTGTATCTCAGCACAGGAATAAGGTAGGGAAGAATTCTAAGGATCATTTTGACTGCCTCCAGAAGTTAGATCAGATGGCAAATTGGATTTGGTGCTAGGTCTTTCCCTTTAGGTTTTACCCCAACAATGTTTTCATTAGTTTCGCTCACTCTCGAAATCAAGCATTTTACAGCAGGTTGGAGCAGCCTGTATCTCAGCACAGGAATAAGGTAGGGAAGAATTCAAATACTCATTTTGACTGCCTCCAGAAGTTAGATCAGATGGCAAATTGGATTTGGTGCTAGGTCTTTCCCTTTAGGTTTTACCCCAACAATGTTTTCATTAGTTTCGCTCACTCTCGAAATCAAGCATTTTACAGCAGGTTGGAGCAGCCTGTATCTCAGCACAGGAATAAGGTAGGGAAGAATTCTAAGGATCATTTTGACTGCCTCCAGAAGTTAGATCAGATGGCAAATTGGATTTGGTGCTAGGTCTTTCCCTTTAGGTTTTACCCCAACAATGTTTTCATTAGTTTCGCTCACTCTCGAAATCAAGCATTTTACAGCAGGTTGGAGCAGCCTGTATCTCAGCACAGGAATAAGGTAGGGAAGAATTCTAAGGATCATTTTGACTGCCTCCAGAAGTTAGATCAGATGGCAAATTGGATTTGGTGCTAGGTCTTTCCCTTTAGGTTTTACCCCAACAATGTTTTCATTAGTTTCGCTCACTCTCGAAATCAAGCATTTTACAGCAGGTTGGAGCAGCCTGTATCTCAGCACAGGAATTAGGTAGGGAAGAATTCTAAGGATCATTTTGACTGCCTCCAGAAGTTAGATCAGATGGCAAATTGGATTTGGTGCTAGGTCTTTCCCTTTAGGTTTTACCCCAACAATGTTTTCATTAGTTTCGCTCACTCTCGAAATCAAGCATTTTACAGCAGGTTGGAGCAGCCTGTATCTCAGCACAGGAATAAGGTAGGGAAGAATTCTAAGGATCATTTTTACTGCCTCCAGAAGTTAGATCAGATGGCAAATTGGATTTGGTGGTAGGTCTTTCCCTTTAGGTTTTACCCCAACAATGTTTTCATTAGTTTCGCTCACTCTCGAAATCAAGCATTTTACAGCAGGTTGGAGCAGCCTGTATCTCAGCACAGGAATAAGGTAGGGAAGAATTCTAAGGATCATTTTGACTGCCTCCAGAAGTTAGATCAGATGGCAAATTGGATTTGGTGCTAGGCCTTTCCCTTTAGGTTTTACCCCAACAATGTTTTCATTAGTTTCGCTCACTCTCGAAATCAAGCATTTTACAGCAGGTTGGAGCAGCCTGTATCTCAGCACAGGAATAAGGTAGGGAAGAATTCTAAGGATCATTTTGACTGCCTCCAGAAGTTAGATCAGATGGCAAATTGGATTTGGTGCTAGGTCTTTCCCTTTAGGTTTTACCCCAACAATGTTTTCATTAGTTTCGCTCACTCTCGAAATCAAGCATTTTACAGCAGGTTGGAGCAGCCTGTATCTCAGCACAGGAATAAGGTAGGGAAGAATTCTAAGGATCATTTTGACTGCCTCCAGAAGTTAGATCAGATGGCAAATTGGATTTGGTGCTAGGTCTTTCCCTTTAGGTTTTACCCCAACAATGTTTTCATTAGTTTCGCTCACTCTCGAAATCAAGCATTTTACAGCAGGTTGGAGCAGCCTGTATCTCAGCACAGGAATAAGGTAGGGAAGAATTCTAAGGATCATTTTGACTGCCTCCAGAAGTTAGATCAGATGGCAAATTGGATTTGGTGCTAGGTCTTTCCCTTTAGGTTTTACCCCAACAATGTTTTCATTAGTTTCGCTCACTCTCGAAATCAAGCATTTTACAGCAGGTTGGAGCAGCCTGTATCTCAGCACAGGAATAAGGTAGGGAAGAATTCTAAGGATCATTTTGACTGCCTCCAGAAGTTAGATCAGATGGCAAATTGGATTTGGTGCTAGGTCTTTCCCTTTAGGTTTTACCCCAACAATGTTTTCATTAGTTTCGCTCACTCTCGAAATCAAGCATTTTACAGCAGGTTGGAGCAGCCTGTATCTCAGCACAGGAATAAGGTAGGGAAGAATTCTAAGGATCATTTTGACTGCCTCCAGAAGTTAGATCAGATGGCAAATTGGATTTGGTGCTAGGTCTTTCCCTTTAGGTTTTACCCCAACAATGTTTTCATTAGTTTCGCTCACTCTCGAAATCAAGCATTTTACAGCAGGTTGGAGCAGCCTGTATCTCAGCACAGGAATAAGGTAGGGAAGAATTCAAATACTCATTTTGACTGCCTCCAGAAGTTAGATCAGATGGCAAATTGGATTTGGTGCTAGGTCTTTCCCTTTAGGTTTTACCCCAACAATGTTTTCATTAGTTTCGCTCACTCTCGAAATCAAGCATTTTACAGCAGGTTGGAGCAGCCTGTATCTCAGCACAGGAATAAGGTAGGGAAGAATTCTAAGGATCATTTTGACTGCCTCCAGAAGTTAGATCAGATGGCAAATTGGATTTGGTGCTAGGTCTTTCCCTTTAGGTTTTACCCCAACAATGTTTTCATTAGTTTCGCTCACTCTCGAAATCAAGCATTTTACAGCAGGTTGGAGCAGCCTGTATCTCAGCACAGGAATTAGGTAGGGAAGAATTCTAAGGATCATTTTGACTGCCTCCAGAAGTTAGATCAGATGGCAAATTGGATTTGGTGCTAGGTCTTTCCCTTTAGGTTTTACCCCAACAATGTTTTCATTAGTTTCGCTCACTCTCGAAATCAAGCATTTTACAGCAGGTTGGAGCAGCCTGTATCTCAGCACAGGAATAAGGTAGGGAAGAATTCTAAGGATCATTTTGACTGCCTCCAGAAGTTAGATCAGATGGCAAATTGGATTTGGTGCTAGGTCTTTCCCTTTAGGTTTTACCCCAACAATGTTTTCATTAGTTTCGCTCACTCTCGAAATCAAGCATTTTACAGCAGGTTGGAGCAGCCTGTATCTCAGCACAGGAATAAGGTAGGGAAGAATTCTAAGGATCATTTTGACTGCCTCCAGAAGTTAGATCAGATGGCAAATTGGATTTGGTGCTAGGTGTTTCCCTTTAGGTTTTACCCCAACAATGTTTTCATTAGTTTCGCTCACTCTCGAAATCAAGCATTTTACAGCAGGTTGGAGCAGCCTGTATCTCAGCACAGGAATAAGGTAGGGAAGAATTCTAAGGATCATTTTTACTGCCTCCAGAAGTTAGATCAGATGGCAAATTGGATTTGGTGCTAGGTCTTTCCCTTTAGGTTTTACCCCAACAATGTTTTCATTAGTTTCGCTCACTCTCGAAATCAAGCATTTTACAGCAGGTTGGAGCAGCCTGTATCTCAGCACAGGAATAAGGTAGGGAAGAATTCAAATACTCATTTTGACTGCCTCCAGAAGTTAGATCAGATGGCAAATTGGATTTGGTGCTAGGTCTTTCCCTTTAGGTTTTACCCCAACAATGTTTTCATTAGTTTCGCTCACTCTCGAAATCAAGCATTTTACAGCAGGTTGGAGCAGCCTGTATCTCAGCACAGGAATAAGGTAGGGAAGAATTCTAAGGATCATTTTGACTGCCTCCAGAAGTTAGATCAGATGGCAAATTGGATTTGGTGCTAGGTCTTTCCCTTTAGGTTTTACCCCAACAATGTTTTCATTAGTTTCGCTCACTCTCGAAATCAAGCATTTTACAGCAGGTTGGAGCAGCCTGTATCTCAGCACAGGAATAAGGTAGGGAAGAATTCTAAGGATCATTTTGACTGCCTCCAGAAGTTAGATCAGATGGCAAATTGGATTTGGTGCTAGGTCTTTCCCTTTAGGTTTTACCCCAACAATGTTTTCATTAGTTTCGCTCACTCTCGAAATCAAGCATTTTACAGCAGGTTGGAGCAGCCTGTATCTCAGCACAGGAATAAGGTAGGGAAGAATTCTAAGGATCATTTTGACTGCCTCCAGAAGTTAGATCAGATGGCAAATTGGATTTGGTGCTAGGTCTTTCCCTTTAGGTTTTACCCCAACAATGTTTTCATTAGTTTCGCTCACTCTCGAAATCAAGCATTTTACAGCAGGTTGGAGCAGCCTGTATCTCAGCACAGGAATAAGGTAGGGAAGAATTCTAAGGATCATTTTGACTGCCTCCAGAAGTTAGATCAGATGGCAAATTGGATTTGGTGCTAGGTCTTTCCCTTTAGGTTTTACCCCAACAATGTTTTCATTAGTTTCGCTCACTCTCGAAATCAAGCATTTTACAGCAGGTTGGAGCAGCCTGTATCTCAGCACAGGAATAAGGTAGGGAAGAATTCTAAGGATCATTTTGACTGCCTCCAGAAGTTAGATCAGATGGCAAATTGGATTTGGTGCTAGGTCTTTCCCTTTAGGTTTTACCCCAACAATGTTTTCATTAGTTTCGCTCACTCTCGAAATCAAGCATTTTACAGCAGGTTGGAGCAGCCTGTATCTCAGCACAGGAATAAGGTAGGGAAGAATTCTAAGGATCATTTTGACTGCCTCCAGAAGTTAGATCAGATGGCAAATTGGATTTGGTGCTAGGTCTTTCCCTTTAGGTTTTACCCCAACAATGTTTTCATTAGTTTCGCTCACTCTCGAAATCAAGCATTTTACAGCAGGTTGGAGCAGCCTGTATCTCAGCACAGGAATAAGGTAGGGAAGAATTCTAAGGATCATTTTGACTGCCTCCAGAAGTTAGATCAGATGGCAAATTGGATTTGGTGCTAGGTCTTTCCCTTTAGGTTTTACCCCAACAATGTTTTCATTAGTTTCGCTCACTCTCGAAATCAAGCATTTTACAGCAGGTTGGAGCAGCCTGTATCTCAGCACAGGAATAAGGTAGGGAAGAATTCTAAGGATCATTTTGACTGCCTCCAGAAGTTAGATCAGATGGCAAATTGGATTTGGTGCTAGGTCTTTCCCTTTAGGTTTTACCCCAACAATGTTTTCATTAGTTTCGCTCACTCTCGAAATCAAGCATTTTACAGCAGGTTGGAGCAGCCTGTATCTCAGCACAGGAATTAGGTAGGGAAGAATTCTAAGGATCATTTTTACTGCCTCCAGAAGTTAGATCAGATGGCAAATTGGATTTGGTGGTAGGTCTTTCCCTTTAGGTTTTACCCCAACAATGTTTTCATTAGTTTCGCTCACTCTCGAAATCAAGCATTTTACAGCAGGTTGGAGCAGCCTGTATCTCAGCACAGGAATAAGGTAGGGAAGAATTCTAAGGATCATTTTGACTGCCTCCAGAAGTTAGATCAGATGGCAAATTGGATTTGGTGCTAGGCCTTTCCCTTTAGGTTTTACCCCAACAATGTTTTCATTAGTTTCGCTCACTCTCGAAATCAAGCATTTTACAGCAGGTTGGAGCAGCCTGTATCTCAGCACAGGAATAAGGTAGGGAAGAATTCTAAGGATCATTTTGACTGCCTCCAGAAGTTAGATCAGATGGCAAATTGGATTTGGTGCTAGGTCTTTCCCTTTAGGTTTTACCCCAACAATGTTTTCATTAGTTTCGCTCACTCTCGAAATCAAGCATTTTACAGCAGGTTGGAGCAGCCTGTATCTCAGCACAGGAATAAGGTAGGGAAGAATTCTAAGGATCATTTTGACTGCCTCCAGAAGTTAGATCAGATGGCAAATTGGATTTGGTGCTAGGTCTTTCCCTTTAGGTTTTACCCCAACAATGTTTTCATTAGTTTCGCTCACTCTCGAAATCAAGCATTTTACAGCAGGTTGGAGCAGCCTGTATCTCAGCACAGGAATAAGGTAGGGAAGAATTCTAAGGATCATTTTGACTGCCTCCAGAAGTTAGATCAGATGGCAAATTGGATTTGGTGCTAGGTCTTTCCCTTTAGGTTTTACCCCAACAATGTTTTCATTAGTTTCGCTCACTCTCGAAATCAAGCATTTTACAGCAGGTTGGAGCAGCCTGTATCTCAGCACAGGAATAAGGTAGGGAAGAATTCTAAGGATCATTTTGACTGCCTCCAGAAGTTAGATCAGATGGCAAATTGGATTTGGTGCTAGGTCTTTCCCTTTAGGTTTTACCCCAACAATGTTTTCATTAGTTTCGCTCACTCTCGAAATCAAGCATTTTACAGCAGGTTGGAGCAGCCTGTATCTCAGCACAGGAATAAGGTAGGGAAGAATTCTAAGGATCATTTTGACTGCCTCCAGAAGTTAGATCAGATGGCAAATTGGATTTGGTGCTAGGTCTTTCCCTTTAGGTTTTACCCCAACAATGTTTTCATTAGTTTCGCTCACTCTCGAAATCAAGCATTTTACAGCAGGTTGGAGCAGCCTGTATCTCAGCACAGGAATAAGGTAGGGAAGAATTCTAAGGATCATTTTGACTGCCTCCAGAAGTTAGATCAGATGGCAAATTGGATTTGGTGCTAGGTCTTTCCCTTTAGGTTTTACCCCAACAATGTTTTCATTAGTTTCGCTCACTCTCGAAATCAAGCATTTTACAGCAGGTTGGAGCAGCCTGTATCTCAGCACAGGAATAAGGTAGGGAAGAATTCAAATACTCATTTTGACTGCCTCCAGAAGTTAGATCAGATGGCAAATTGGATTTGGTGCTAGGTCTTTCCCTTTAGGTTTTACCCCAACAATGTTTTCATTAGTTTCGCTCACTCTCGAAATCAAGCATTTTACAGCAGGTTGGAGCAGCCTGTATCTCAGCACAGGAATAAGGTAGGGAAGAATTCTAAGGATCATTTTGACTGCCTCCAGAAGTTAGATCAGATGGCAAATTGGATTTGGTGCTAGGTCTTTCCCTTTAGGTTTTACCCCAACAATGTTTTCATTAGTTTCGCTCACTCTCGAAATCAAGCATTTTACAGCAGGTTGGAGCAGCCTGTATCTCAGCACAGGAATAAGGTAGGGAAGAATTCTAAGGATCATTTTGACTGCCTCCAGAAGTTAGATCAGATGGCAAATTGGATTTGGTGCTAGGTCTTTCCCTTTAGGTTTTACCCCAACAATGTTTTCATTAGTTTCGCTCACTCTCGAAATCAAGCATTTTACAGCAGGTTGGAGCAGCCTGTATCTCAGCACAGGAATTAGGTAGGGAAGAATTCTAAGGATCATTTTGACTGCCTCCAGAAGTTAGATCAGATGGCAAATTGGATTTGGTGCTAGGTCTTTCCCTTTAGGTTTTACCCCAACAATGTTTTCATTAGTTTCGCTCACTCTCGAAATCAAGCATTTTACAGCAGGTTGGAGCAGCCTGTATCTCAGCACAGGAATAAGGTAGGGAAGAATTCTAAGGATCATTTTTACTGCCTCCAGAAGTTAGATCAGATGGCAAATTGGATTTGGTGGTAGGTCTTTCCCTTTAGGTTTTACCCCAACAATGTTTTCATTAGTTTCGCTCACTCTCGAAATCAAGCATTTTACAGCAGGTTGGAGCAGCCTGTATCTCAGCACAGGAATAAGGTAGGGAAGAATTCTAAGGATCATTTTGACTGCCTCCAGAAGTTAGATCAGATGGCAAATTGGATTTGGTGCTAGGCCTTTCCCTTTAGGTTTTACCCCAACAATGTTTTCATTAGTTTCGCTCACTCTCGAAATCAAGCATTTTACAGCAGGTTGGAGCAGCCTGTATCTCAGCACAGGAATAAGGTAGGGAAGAATTCTAAGGATCATTTTGACTGCCTCCAGAAGTTAGATCAGATGGCAAATTGGATTTGGTGCTAGGTCTTTCCCTTTAGGTTTTACCCCAACAATGTTTTCATTAGTTTCGCTCACTCTCGAAATCAAGCATTTTACAGCAGGTTGGAGCAGCCTGTATCTCAGCACAGGAATAAGGTAGGGAAGAATTCTAAGGATCATTTTGACTGCCTCCAGAAGTTAGATCAGATGGCAAATTGGATTTGGTGCTAGGTCTTTCCCTTTAGGTTTTACCCCAACAATGTTTTCATTAGTTTCGCTCACTCTCGAAATCAAGCATTTTACAGCAGGTTGGAGCAGCCTGTATCTCAGCACAGGAATAAGGTAGGGAAGAATTCTAAGGATCATTTTGACTGCCTCCAGAAGTTAGATCAGATGGCAAATTGGATTTGGTGCTAGGTCTTTCCCTTTAGGTTTTACCCCAACAATGTTTTCATTAGTTTCGCTCACTCTCGAAATCAAGCATTTTACAGCAGGTTGGAGCAGCCTGTATCTCAGCACAGGAATAAGGTAGGGAAGAATTCTAAGGATCATTTTGACTGCCTCCAGAAGTTAGATCAGATGGCAAATTGGATTTGGTGCTAGGTCTTTCCCTTTAGGTTTTACCCCAACAATGTTTTCATTAGTTTCGCTCACTCTCGAAATCAAGCATTTTACAGCAGGTTGGAGCAGCCTGTATCTCAGCACAGGAATAAGGTAGGGAAGAATTCTAAGGATCATTTTGACTGCCTCCAGAAGTTAGATCAGATGGCAAATTGGATTTGGTGCTAGGTCTTTCCCTTTAGGTTTTACCCCAACAATGTTTTCATTAGTTTCGCTCACTCTCGAAATCAAGCATTTTACAGCAGGTTGGAGCAGCCTGTATCTCAGCACAGGAATAAGGTAGGGAAGAATTCAAATACTCATTTTGACTGCCTCCAGAAGTTAGATCAGATGGCAAATTGGATTTGGTGCTAGGTCTTTCCCTTTAGGTTTTACCCCAACAATGTTTTCATTAGTTTCGCTCACTCTCGAAATCAAGCATTTTACAGCAGGTTGGAGCAGCCTGTATCTCAGCACAGGAATAAGGTAGGGAAGAATTCTAAGGATCATTTTGACTGCCTCCAGAAGTTAGATCAGATGGCAAATTGGATTTGGTGCTAGGTCTTTCCCTTTAGGTTTTACCCCAACAATGTTTTCATTAGTTTCGCTCACTCTCGAAATCAAGCATTTTACAGCAGGTTGGAGCAGCCTGTATCTCAGCACAGGAATTAGGTAGGGAAGAATTCTAAGGATCATTTTGACTGCCTCCAGAAGTTAGATCAGATGGCAAATTGGATTTGGTGCTAGGTCTTTCCCTTTAGGTTTTACCCCAACAATGTTTTCATTAGTTTCGCTCACTCTCGAAATCAAGCATTTTACAGCAGGTTGGAGCAGCCTGTATCTCAGCACAGGAATAAGGTAGGGAAGAATTCTAAGGATCATTTTGACTGCCTCCAGAAGTTAGATCAGATGGCAAATTGGATTTGGTGCTAGGTCTTTCCCTTTAGGTTTTACCCCAACAATGTTTTCATTAGTTTCGCTCACTCTCGAAATCAAGCATTTTACAGCAGGTTGGAGCAGCCTGTATCTCAGCACAGGAATAAGGTAGGGAAGAATTCTAAGGATCATTTTGACTGCCTCCAGAAGTTAGATCAGATGGCAAATTGGATTTGGTGCTAGGTGTTTCCCTTTAGGTTTTACCCCAACAATGTTTTCATTAGTTTCGCTCACTCTCGAAATCAAGCATTTTACAGCAGGTTGGAGCAGCCTGTATCTCAGCACAGGAATAAGGTAGGGAAGAATTCTAAGGATCATTTTTACTGCCTCCAGAAGTTAGATCAGATGGCAAATTGGATTTGGTGCTAGGTCTTTCCCTTTAGGTTTTACCCCAACAATGTTTTCATTAGTTTCGCTCACTCTCGAAATCAAGCATTTTACAGCAGGTTGGAGCAGCCTGTATCTCAGCACAGGAATAAGGTAGGGAAGAATTCAAATACTCATTTTGACTGCCTCCAGAAGTTAGATCAGATGGCAAATTGGATTTGGTGCTAGGTCTTTCCCTTTAGGTTTTACCCCAACAATGTTTTCATTAGTTTCGCTCACTCTCGAAATCAAGCATTTTACAGCAGGTTGGAGCAGCCTGTATCTCAGCACAGGAATAAGGTAGGGAAGAATTCTAAGGATCATTTTGACTGCCTCCAGAAGTTAGATCAGATGGCAAATTGGATTTGGTGCTAGGTCTTTCCCTTTAGGTTTTACCCCAACAATGTTTTCATTAGTTTCGCTCACTCTCGAAATCAAGCATTTTACAGCAGGTTGGAGCAGCCTGTATCTCAGCACAGGAATAAGGTAGGGAAGAATTCTAAGGATCATTTTGACTGCCTCCAGAAGTTAGATCAGATGGCAAATTGGATTTGGTGCTAGGTCTTTCCCTTTAGGTTTTACCCCAACAATGTTTTCATTAGTTTCGCTCACTCTCGAAATCAAGCATTTTACAGCAGGTTGGAGCAGCCTGTATCTCAGCACAGGAATAAGGTAGGGAAGAATTCAAATACTCATTTTGACTGCCTCCAGAAGTTAGATCAGATGGCAAATTGGATTTGGTGCTAGGTCTTTCCCTTTAGGTTTTACCCCAACAATGTTTTCATTAGTTTCGCTCACTCTCGAAATCAAGCATTTTACAGCAGGTTGGAGCAGCCTGTATCTCAGCACAGGAATAAGGTAGGGAAGAATTCAAATACTCATTTTGACTGCCTCCAGAAGTTAGATCAGATGGCAAATTGGATTTGGTGCTAGGTCTTTCCCTTTAGGTTTTACCCCAACAATGTTTTCACTAGTTTCGCTCACTCTCGAAATCAAGCATTTTACAGCAGGTTGGAGCAGCCTGTATCTCAGCACAGGAATAAGGTAGGGAAGAATTCTAAGGATCATTTTGACTGCCTCCAGAAGTTAGATCAGATGGCAAATTGGATTTGGTGCTAGGTCTTTCCCTTTAGGTTTTACCCCAACAATGTTTTCATTAGTTTTGCTCACTCTCGAAATCAAGCATTTTACAGCAGGTTGGAGCAGCCTGTATCTCAGCACAGGAATAAGGTAGGGAAGAATTCTAAGGATCATTTTGACTGCCTCCAGAAGTTAGATCAGATGGCAAATTGGATTTGGTGCTAGGTCTTTCCCTTTAGGTTTTACCCCAACAATGTTTTCATTAGTTTCGCTCACTCTCGAAATCAAGCATTTTACAGCAGGTTGGAGCAGCCTGTATCTCAGCACAGGAATAAGGTAGGGAAGAATTCTAAGGATCATTTTGACTGCCTCCAGAAGTTAGATCAGATGGCAAATTGGATTTGGTGCTAGGTCTTTCCCTTTAGGTTTTACCCCAACAATGTTTTCATTAGTTTCGCTCACTCTCGAAATCAAGCATTTTACAGCAGGTTGGAGCAGCCTGTATCTCAGCACAGGAATAAGGTAGGGAAGAATTCTAAGGATCATTTTGACTGCCTCCAGAAGTTAGATCAGATGGCAAATTGGATTTGGTGCTAGGTCTTTCCCTTTAGGTTTTACCCCAACAATGTTTTCATTAGTTTCGCTCACTCTCGAAATCAAGCATTTTACAGCAGGTTGGAGCAGCCTGTATCTCAGCACAGGAATAAGGTAGGGAAGAATTCTAAGGATCATTTTTACTGCCTCCAGAAGTTAGATCAGATGGCAAATTGGATTTGGTGCTAGGTCTTTCCCTTTAGGTTTTACCCCAACAATGTTTTCATTAGTTTCGCTCACTCTCGAAATCAAGCATTTTACAGCAGGTTGGAGCAGCCTGTATCTCAGCACAGGAATAAGGTAGGGAAGAATTCAAATACTCATTTTGACTGCCTCCAGAAGTTAGATCAGATGGCAAATTGGATTTGGTGCTAGGTCTTTCCCTTTAGGTTTTACCCCAACAATGTTTTCATTAGTTTCGCTCACTCTCGAAATCAAGCATTTTACAGCAGGTTGGAGCAGCCTGTATCTCAGCACAGGAATAAGGTAGGGAAGAATTCTAAGGATCATTTTGACTGCCTCCAGAAGTTAGATCAGATGGCAAATTGGATTTGGTGCTAGGTCTTTCCCTTTAGGTTTTACCCCAACAATGTTTTCATTAGTTTCGCTCACTCTCGAAATCAAGCATTTTACAGCAGGTTGGAGCAGCCTGTATCTCAGCACAGGAATAAGGTAGGGAAGAATTCTAAGGATCATTTTGACTGCCTCCAGAAGTTAGATCAGATGGCAAATTGGATTTGGTGCTAGGTCTTTCCCTTTAGGTTTTACCCCAACAATGTTTTCATTAGTTTCGCTCACTCTCGAAATCAAGCATTTTACAGCAGGTTGGAGCAGCCTGTATCTCAGCACAGGAATAAGGTAGGGAAGAATTCAAATACTCATTTTGACTGCCTCCAGAAGTTAGATCAGATGGCAAATTGGATTTGGTGCTAGGTCTTTCCCTTTAGGTTTTACCCCAACAATGTTTTCATTAGTTTCGCTCACTCTCGAAATCAAGCATTTTACAGCAGGTTGGAGCAGCCTGTATCTCAGCACAGGAATAAGGTAGGGAAGAATTCTAAGGATCATTTTGACTGCCTCCAGAAGTTAGATCAGATGGCAAATTGGATTTGGTGCTAGGTCTTTCCCTTTAGGTTTTACCCCAACAATGTTTTCATTAGTTTCGCTCACTCTCGAAATCAAGCATTTTACAGCAGGTTGGAGCAGCCTGTATCTCAGCACAGGAATAAGGTAGGGAAGAATTCTAAGGATCATTTTGACTGCCTCCAGAAGTTAGATCAGATGGCAAATTGGATTTGGTGCTAGGTCTTTCCCTTTAGGTTTTACCCCAACAATGTTTTCATTAGTTTTGCTCACTCTCGAAATCAAGCATTTTACAGCAGGTTGGAGCAGCCTGTATCTCAGCACAGGAATAAGGTAGGGAAGAATTCTAAGGATCATTTTGACTGCCTCCAGAAGTTAGATCAGATGGCAAATTGGATTTGGTGCTAGGTCTTTCCCTTTAGGTTTTACCCCAACAATGTTTTCATTAGTTTCGCTCACTCTCGAAATCAAGCATTTTACAGCAGGTTGGAGCAGCCTGTATCTCAGCACAGGAATAAGGTAGGGAAGAATTCTAAGGATCATTTTGACTGCCTCCAGAAGTTAGATCAGATGGCAAATTGGATTTGGTGCTAGGTCTTTCCCTTTAGGTTTTACCCCAACAATGTTTTCATTAGTTTCGCTCACTCTCGAAATCAAGCATTTTACAGCAGGTTGGAGCAGCCTGTATCTCAGCACAGGAATAAGGTATTGAAGAATTCTAAGGATCATTTTGACTGCCTCCAGAAGTTAGATCAGATGGCAAATTGGATTTGGTGCTAGATCTTTCCCTTTAGGTTTTACCCCAACAATGTTTTCATTAGTTTCGCTCACTCTCGAAATCAAGCATTTTACAGCAGGTTGGAGCAGCCTGTATCTCAGCACAGGAATAAGGTAGGGAAGAATTCAAATACTCATTTTGACTGCCTCCAGAAGTTAGATCAGATGGCAAATTGGATTTGGTGCTAGGTCTTTCCCTTTAGGTTTTACCCCAACAATGTTTTCATTAGTTTCGCTCACTCTCGAAATCAAGCATTTTACAGCAGGTTGGAGCAGCCTGTATCTCAGCACAGGAATAAGGTAGGGAAGAATTCAAATACTCATTTTGACTGCCTCCAGAAGTTAGATCAGATGGCAAATTGGATTTGGTGCTAGGTCTTTCCCTTTAGGTTTTACCCCAACAATGTTTTCATTAGTTTCGCTCACTCTCGAAATCAAGCATTTTACAGCAGGTTGGAGCAGCCTGTATCTCAGCACAGGAATAAGGTAGGGAAGAATTCTAAGGATCATTTTGACTGCCTCCAGAAGTTAGATCAGATGGCAAATTGGATTTGGTGCTAGGTCTTTCCCTTTAGGTTTTACCCCAACAATGTTTTCATTAGTTTCGCTCACTCTCGAAATCAAGCATTTTACAGCAGGTTGGAGCAGCCTGTATCTCAGCACAGGAATAAGGTAGGGAAGAATTCAAATACTCATTTTGACTGCCTCCAGAAGTTAGATCAGATGGCAAATTGGATTTGGTGCTAGGTCTTTCCCTTTAGGTTTTACCCCAACAATGTTTTCATTAGTTTCGCTCACTCTCGAAATCAAGCATTTTACAGCAGGTTGGAGCAGCCTGTATCTCAGCACAGGAATAAGGTAGGGAAGAATTCTAAGGATCATTTTGACTGCCTCCAGAAGTTAGATCAGATGGCAAATTGGATTTGGTGCTAGGTCTTTCCCTTTAGGTTTTACCCCAACAATGTTTTCATTAGTTTCGCTCACTCTCGAAATCAAGCATTTTACAGCAGGTTGGAGCAGCCTGTATCTCAGCACAGGAATAAGGTAGGGAAGAATTCTAAGGATCATTTTGACTGCCTCCAGAAGTTAGATCAGATGGCAAATTGGATTTGGTGCTAGGTCTTTCCCTTTAGGTTTTACCCCAACAATGTTTTCATTAGTTTCGCTCACTCTCGAAATCAAGCATTTTACAGCAGGTTGGAGCAGCCTGTATCTCAGCACAGGAATAAGGTAGGGAAGAATTCAAATACTCATTTTGACTGCCTCCAGAAGTTAGATCAGATGGCAAATTGGATTTGGTGCTAGGTCTTTCCCTTTAGGTTTTACCCCAACAATGTTTTCATTAGTTTCGCTCACTCTCGAAATCAAGCATTTTACAGCAGGTTGGAGCAGCCTGTATCTCAGCACAGGAATAAGGTAGGGAAGAATTCTAAGGATCATTTTGACTGCCTCCAGAAGTTAGATCAGATGGCAAATTGGATTTGGTGCTAGGTCTTTCCCTTTAGGTTTTACCCCAACAATGTTTTCATTAGTTTCGCTCACTCTCGAAATCAAGCATTTTACAGCAGGTTGGAGCAGCCTGTATCTCAGCACAGGAATAAGGTAGGGAAGAATTCTAAGGATCATTTTGACTGCCTCCAGAAGTTAGATCAGATGGCAAATTGGATTTGGTGCTAGGTCTTTCCCTTTAGGTTTTACCCCAACAATGTTTTCATTAGTTTTGCTCACTCTCGAAATCAAGCATTTTACAGCAGGTTGGAGCAGCCTGTATCTCAGCACAGGAATAAGGTAGGGAAGAATTCTAAGGATCATTTTGACTGCCTCCAGAAGTTAGATCAGATGGCAAATTGGATTTGGTGCTAGGTCTTTCCCTTTAGGTTTTACCCCAACAATGTTTTCATTAGTTTCGCTCACTCTCGAAATCAAGCATTTTACAGCAGGTTGGAGCAGCCTGTATCTCAGCACAGGAATAAGGTAGGGAAGAATTCTAAGGATCATTTTGACTGCCTCCAGAAGTTAGATCAGATGGCAAATTGGATTTGGTGCTAGGTCTTTCCCTTTAGGTTTTACCCCAACAATGTTTTCATTAGTTTCGCTCACTCTCGAAATCAAGCATTTTACAGCAGGTTGGAGCAGCCTGTATCTCAGCACAGGAATAAGGTATTGAAGAATTCTAAGGATCATTTTGACTGCCTCCAGAAGTTTAGATCAGATGGCAAATTGGATTTGGGTGCTAGATCTTTCCCTTTAGGTTTTACCCCAACAATGTTTTCATTAGTTTCGCTCACTCTCGAAATCAAGCATTTTACAGCAGGTTGGAGCAGCCTGTATCTCAGCACAGGAATAAGGTAGGGAAGAATTCAAATACTCATTTTGACTGCCTCCAGAAGTTAGATCAGATGGCAAATTGGATTTGGTGCTAGGTCTTTCCCTTTAGGTTTTACCCCAACAATGTTTTCATTAGTTTCGCTCACTCTCGAAATCAAGCATTTTACAGCAGGTTGGAGCAGCCTGTATCTCAGCACAGGAATAAGGTAGGGAAGAATTCAAATACTCATTTTGACTGCCTCCAGAAGTTAGATCAGATGGCAAATTGGATTTGGTGCTAGGTCTTTCCCTTTAGGTTTTACCCCAACAATGTTTTCATTAGTTTCGCTCACTCTCGAAATCAAGCATTTTACAGCAGGTTGGAGCAGCCTGTATCTCAGCACAGGAATAAGGTAGGGAAGAATTCTAAGGATCATTTTGACTGCCTCCAGAAGTTAGATCAGATGGCAAATTGGATTTGGTGCTAGGTCTTTCCCTTTAGGTTTTACCCCAACAATGTTTTCATTAGTTTCGCTCACTCTCGAAATCAAGCATTTTACAGCAGGTTGGAGCAGCCTGTATCTCAGCACAGGAATAAGGTAGGGAAGAATTCTAAGGATCATTTTGACTGCCTCCAGAAGTTAGATCAGATGGCAAATTGGATTTGGTGCTAGGTCTTTCCCTTTAGGTTTTACCCCAACAATGTTTTCATTAGTTTCGCTCACTCTCGAAATCAAGCATTTTACAGCAGGTTGGAGCAGCCTGTATCTCAGCACAGGAATAAGGTAGGGAAGAATTCTAAGGATCATTTTGACTGCCTCCAGAAGTTAGATCAGATGGCAAATTGGATTTGGTGCTAGGTCTTTCCCTTTAGGTTTTACCCCAACAATGTTTTCATTAGTTTCGTTCACTCTCGAAATCAAGCATTTTACAGCAGGTTGGAGCAGCCTGTATCTCAGCACAGGAATAAGGTAGGGAAGAATTCAAATACTCATTTTGACTGCCTCCAGAAGTTAGATCAGATGGCAAATTGGATTTGGTGCTAGGCCTTTCCCTTTAGGTTTTACCCCAACAATGTTTTCATTAGTTTCGCTCACTCTCGAAATCAAGCATTTTACAGCAGGTTGGAGCAGCCTGTATCTCAGCACAGGAATAAGGTAGGGAAGAATTCAAATACTCATTTTGACTGCCTCCAGAAGTTAGATCAGATGGCAAATTGGATTTGGTGCTAGGTCTTTCCCTTTAGGTTTTACCCCAACAATGTTTTCATTAGTTTCGCTCACTCTCGAAATCAAGCATTTTACAGCAGGTTGGAGCAGCCTGTATCTCAGCACAGGAATAAGGTAGGGAAGAATTCTAAGGATCATTTTGACTGCCTCCAGAAGTTAGATCAGATGGCAAATTGGATTTGGTGCTAGGTCTTTCCCTTTAGGTTTTACCCCAACAATGTTTTCATTAGTTTCGCTCACTCTCGAAATCAAGCATTTTACAGCAGGTTGGAGCAGCCTGTATCTCAGCACAGGAATAAGGTAGGGAAGAATTCTAAGGATCATTTTGACTGCCTCCAGAAGTTAGATCAGATGGCAAATTGGATTTGGTGCTAGGTCTTTCCCTTTAGGTTTTACCCCAACAATGTTTTCATTAGTTTCGCTCACTCTCGAAATCAAGCATTTTACAGCAGGTTGGAGCAGCCTGTATCTCAGCACAGGAATAAGGTAGGGAAGAATTCTAAGGATCATTTTGACTGCCTCCAGAAGTTAGATCAGATGGCAAATTGGATTTGGTGCTAGGTCTTTCCCTTTAGGTTTTACCCCAACAATGTTTTCATTAGTTTCGCTCACTCTCGAAATCAAGCATTTTACAGCAGGTTGGAGCAGCCTGTATCTCAGCACAGGAATAAGGTAGGGAAGAATTCAAATACTCATTTTGACTGCCTCCAGAAGTTAGATCAGATGGCAAATTGGATTTGGTGCTAGGCCTTTCCCTTTAGGTTTTACCCCAACAATGTTTTCATTAGTTTCGCTCACTCTCGAAATCAAGCATTTTACAGCAGGTTGGAGCAGCCTGTATCTCAGCACAGGAATAAGGTAGGGAAGAATTCTAAGGATCATTTTGACTGCCTCCAGAAGTTAGATCAGATGGCAAATTGGATTTGGTGCTAGGTCTTTCCCTTTAGGTTTTACCCCAACAATGTTTTCATTAGTTTCGCTCACTCTCGAAATCAAGCATTTTACAGCAGGTTGGAGCAGCCTGTATCTCAGCACAGGAATAAGGTAGGGAAGAATTCTAAGGATCATTTTGACTGCCTCCAGAAGTTAGATCAGATGGCAAATTGGATTTGGTGCTAGGTCTTTCCCTTTATGTTTTAGCCCAACTATGTTTTCATTAGTTTCGCTCACTCTCGAAATCAAGCATTTTACAGCAGGTTGGAGCAGCCTGTATCTCAGCACAGGAATAAGGTAGGGAAGAATTCTAAGGATCATTTTGACTGCCTCCAGAAGTTAGATCAGATGGCAAATTGGATTTGGTGCTAGGTCTTTCCCTTTAGGTTTTACCCCAACAATGTTTTCATTAGTTTCGCTCACTCTCGAAATCAAGCATTTTACAGCAGGTTGGAGCAGCCTGTATCTCAGCACAGGAATAAGGTAGGGAAGAATTCTAAGGATCATTTTGACTGCCTCCAGAAGTTAGATCAGATGGCAAATTGGATTTGGTGCTAGGTCTTTCCCTTTAGGTTTTACCCCAACAATGTTTTCATTAGTTTCGCTCACTCTCGAAATCAAGCATTTTACAGCAGGTTGGAGCAGCCTGTATCTCAGCACAGGAATAAGGTAGGGAAGAATTCTAAGGATCATTTTGACTGCCTCCAGAAGTTAGATCAGATGGCAAATTGGATTTGGTGCTAGGTCTTTCCCTTTAGGTTTTACCCCAACAATGTTTTCATTAGTTTCGCTCACTCTCGAAATCAAGCATTTTACAGCAGGTTGGAGCAGCCTGTATCTCAGCACAGGAATAAGGTAGGGAAGAATTCTAAGGATCATTTTGACTGCCTCCAGAAGTTAGATCAGATGGCAAATTGGATTTGGTGCTAGGTCTTTCCCTTTAGGTTTTACCCCAACAATGTTTTCATTAGTTTCGCTCACTCTCGAAATCAAGCATTTTACAGCAGGTTGGAGCAGCCTGTATCTCAGCACAGGAATTAGGTAGGGAAGAATTCTAAGGATCATTTTGACTGCCTCCAGAAGTTAGATCAGATGGCAAATTGGATTTGGTGCTAGGTCTTTCCCTTTAGGTTTTACCCCAACAATGTTTTCATTAGTTTCGCTCACTCTCGAAATCAAGCATTTTACAGCAGGTTGGAGCAGCCTGTATCTCAGCACAGGAATAAGGTAGGGAAGAATTCAAATACTCATTTTGACTGCCTCCAGAAGTTAGATCAGATGGCAAATTGGATTTGGTGCTAGGTCTTTCCCTTTAGGTTTTACCCCAACAATGTTTTCATTAGTTTCGCTCACTCTCGAAATCAAGCATTTTACAGCAGGTTGGAGCAGCCTGTATCTCAGCACAGGAATAAGGTAGGGAAGAATTCAAATACTCATTTTGACTGCCTCCAGAAGTTAGATCAGATGGCAAATTGGATTTGGTGCTAGGTCTTTCCCTTTAGGTTTTACCCCAACAATGTTTTCATTAGTTTCGCTCACTCTCGAAATCAAGCATTTTACAGCAGGTTGGAGCAGCCTGTATCTCAGCACAGGAATAAGGTAGGGAAGAATTCTAAGGATCATTTTGACTGCCTCCAGAAGTTAGATCAGATGGCAAATTGGATTTGGTGCTAGGTCTTTCCCTTTAGGTTTTACCCCAACAATGTTTTCATTAGTTTCGCTCACTCTCGAAATCAAGCATTTTACAGCAGGTTGGAGCAGCCTGTATCTCAGCACAGGAATAAGGTAGGGAGAATTCTAAGGATCATTTTGACTGCCTCCAGAAGTTAGATCAGATGGCAAATTGGATTTGGTGCTAGGTCTTTCCCTTTAGGTTTTACCCCAACAATGTTTTCATTAGTTTCGCTCACTCTCGAAATCAAGCATTTTACAGCAGGTTGGAGCAGCCTGTATCTCAGCACAGGAATAAGGTAGGGAAGAATTCTAAGGATCATTTTGACTGCCTCCAGAAGTTAGATCAGATGGCAAATTGGATTTGGTGCTAGGTCTTTCCCTTTAGGTTTTACCCCAACAATGTTTTCATTAGTTTTCGCTCACTCTCGAAATCAAGCATTTTACAGCAGGTTGGAGCAGCCTGTATCTCAGCACAGGAATAAGGTAGGGAAGAATTCTAAGGATCATTTTGACTGCCTCCAGAAGTTAGATCAGATGGCAAATTGGATTTGGTGCTAGGTCTTTCCCTTTAGGTTTTACCCCAACAATGTTTTCATTAGTTTCGCTCACTCTCGAAATCAAGCATTTTACAGCAGGTTGGAGCAGCCTGTATCTCAGCACAGGAATAAGGTAGGGAAGAATTCTAAGGATCATTTTGACTGCCTCCAGAAGTTAGATCAGATGGCAAATTGGATTTGGTGCTAGGTCTTTCCCTTTAGGTTTTACCCCAACAATGTTTTCATTAGTTTCGCTCACTCTCGAAATCAAGCATTTTACAGCAGGTTGGAGCAGCCTGTATCTCAGCACAGGAATAAGGTAGGGAAGAATTCTAAGGATCATTTTGACTGCCTCCAGAAGTTAGATCAGATGGCAAATTGGATTTGTGCTAGGTCTTTCCCTTTAGGTTTTACCCCAACAATGTTTTCATTAGTTTCGCTCACTCTCGAAATCAAGCATTTTACAGCAGGTTGGAGCAGCCTGTATCTCAGCACAGGAATAAGGTAGGGAAGAATTCAAATACTCATTTTGACTGCCTCCAGAAGTTAGATCAGATGGCAAATTGGATTTGGTGCTAGGTCTTTCCCTTTAGGTTTTACCCCAACAATGTTTTCATTAGTTTCGCTCACTCTCGAAATCAAGCATTTTACAGCAGGTTGGAGCAGCCTGTATCTCAGCACAGGAATAAGGTAGGGAAGAATTCTAAGGATCATTTTGACTGCCTCCAGAAGTTAGATCAGATGGCAAATTGGATTTGGTGCTAGGTCTTTCCCTTTAGGTTTTACCCCAACAATGTTTTCATTAGTTTCGCTCACTCTCGAAATCAAGCATTTTACAGCAGGTTGGAGCAGCCTGTATCTCAGCACAGGAATAAGGTAGGGAAGAATTCTAAGGATCATTTTGACTGCCTCCAGAAGTTAGATCAGATGGCAAATTGGATTTGGTGCTAGGTCTTTCCCTTTAGGTTTTACCCCAACAATGTTTTCATTAGTTTTGCTCACTCTCGAAATCAAGCATTTTACAGCAGGTTGGAGCAGCCTGTATCTCAGCACAGGAATAAGGTAGGGATGAATTCTAAGGATCATTTTGACTGCCTCCAGAAGTTAGATCAGATGGCAAATTGGATTTGGTGCTAGGTCTTTCCCTTTAGGTTTTACCCCAACAATGTTTTCATTAGTTTCGCTCACTCTCGAAATCAAGCATTTTACAGCAGGTTGGAGCAGCCTGTATCTCAGCACAGGAATAAGGTAGGGAAGAATTCTAAGGATCATTTTGACTGCCTCCAGAAGTTAGATCAGATGGCAAATTGGATTTGGTGCTAGGTCTTTCCCTTTAGGTTTTACCCCAACAATGTTTTCATTAGTTTCGCTCACTCTCGAAATCAAGCATTTTACAGCAGGTTGGAGCAGCCTGTATCTCAGCACAGGAATAAGGTAGGGAAGAATTCTAAGGATCATTTTGACTGCCTCCAGAAGTTAGATCAGATGGCAAATTGGATTTGGTGCTAGGTCTTTCCCTTTAGGTTTTACCCCAACAATGTTTTCATTAGTTTCGCTCACTCTCGAAATCAAGCATTTTACAGCAGGTTGGAGCAGCCTGTATCTCAGCACAGGAATAAGGTAGGGAAGAATTCTAAGGATCATTTTGACTGCCTCCAGAAGTTAGATCAGATGGCAAATTGGATTTGGTGCTAGGTCTTTCCCTTTAGGTTTTACCCCAACAATGTTTTCATTAGTTTTGCTCACTCTCGAAATCAAGCATTTTACAGCAGGTTGGAGCAGCCTGTATCTCAGCACAGGAATAAGGTAGGGATGAATTCTAAGGATCATTTTGACTGCCTCCAGAAGTTAGATCAGATGGCAAATTGGATTTGGTGCTAGGTCTTTCCCTTTAGGTTTTACCCCAACAATGTTTTCATTAGTTTCGCTCACTCTCGAAATCAAGCATTTTACAGCAGGTTGGAGCAGCCTGTATCTCAGCACAGGAATAAGGTAGGGAAGAATTCTAAGGATCATTTTGACTGCCTCCAGAAGTTAGATCAGATGGCAAATTGGATTTGGTGCTAGGTCTTTCCCTTTAGGTTTTACCCCAACAATGTTTTCATTAGTTTCGCTCACTCTCGAAATCAAGCATTTTACAGCAGGTTGGAGCAGCCTGTATCTCAGCACAGGAATAAGGTAGGGAAGAATTCAAATACTCATTTTGACTGCCTCCAGAAGTTAGATCAGATGGCAAATTGGATTTGGTGCTAGGTCTTTCCCTTTAGGTTTTACCCCAACAATGTTTTCATTAGTTTCGCTCACTCTCGAAATCAAGCATTTTACAGCAGGTTGGAGCAGCCTGTATCTCAGCACAGGAATTAGGTAGGGAAGAATTCTAAGGATCATTTTGACTGCCTCCAGAAGTTAGATCAGATGGCAAATTGGATTTGGTGCTAGGTCTTTCCCTTTAGGTTTTACCCCAACAATGTTTTCATTAGTTTCGCTCACTCTCGAAATCAAGCATTTTACAGCAGGTTGGAGCAGCCTGTATCTCAGCACAGGAATAAGGTAGGGAAGAATTCAAATACTCATTTTGACTGCCTCCAGAAGTTAGATCAGATGGCAAATTGGATTTGGTGCTAGGTCTTTCCCTTTAGGTTTTACCCCAACAATGTTTTCATTAGTTTCGCTCACTCTCGAAATCAAGCATTTTACAGCAGGTTGGAGCAGCCTGTATCTCAGCACAGGAATAAGGTAGGGAAGAATTCAAATACTCATTTTGACTGCCTCCAGAAGTTAGATCAGATGGCAAATTGGATTTGGTGCTAGGTCTTTCCCTTTAGGTTTTACCCCAACAATGTTTTCATTAGTTTCGCTCACTCTCGAAATCAAGCATTTTACAGCAGGTTGGAGCAGCCTGTATCTCAGCACAGGAATAAGGTAGGGAAGAATTCTAAGGATCATTTTGACTGCCTCCAGAAGTTAGATCAGATGGCAAATTGGATTTGGTGCTAGGTCTTTCCCTTTAGGTTTTACCCCAACAATGTTTTCATTAGTTTCGCTCACTCTCGAAATCAAGCATTTTACAGCAGGTTGGAGCAGCCTGTATCTCAGCACAGGAATAAGGTAGGGAAGAATTCTAAGGATCATTTTGACTGCCTCCAGAAGTTAGATCAGATGGCAAATTGGATTTGGTGCTAGGTCTTTCCCTTTAGGTTTTACCCCAACAATGTTTTCATTAGTTTCGCTCACTCTCGAAATCAAGCATTTTACAGCAGGTTGGAGCAGCCTGTATCTCA
>NW_027143745.1:0-49791 GCF_026170545.1 Melanerpes formicivorus
ATGCTTGATTTCGAGAGTGAGCGAAACTAATGAAAACATTGTTGGGGTAAAACCTAAAGGGAAAGACCTAGCACCAAATCCAATTTGCCATCTGATCTAACTTCTGGAGGCAGTCAAAATGAGCCTTAGAATTCTTCCCTACCTTATTCCTGTGCTGAGATACAGGCTGCTCCAACCTGCTGTAAAATGCTTGATTTCGAGAGTGAGCGAAACTAATGAAAACATTGTTGGGGTAAAACCTAAAGGGAAAGACCTAGCACCAAATCCAATTTGCCATCTGATCTAACTTCTGGAGGCAGTCAAAATGAGCCTTAGAATTCTTCCCTACCTTATTCCTGTGCTGAGATACAGGCTGCTCCAACCTGCTGTAAAATGCTTGATTTCGAGAGTGAGCGAAACTAATGAAAACATTGTTGGGGTAAAACCTAAAGGGAAAGACCTAGCACCAAATCCAATTTGCCATCTGATCTAACTTCTGGAGGCAGTCAAAATGAGCATTTGAATTCTTCCCTACCTTATTCCTGTGCTGAGATACAGGCTGCTCCAACCTGCTGTAAAATGCTTGATTTCGAGAGTGAGCGAAACTAATGAAAACATTGTTGGGGTAAAACCTAAAGGGAAAGACCTAGCACCAAATCCAATTTGCCATCTGATCTAACTTCTGGAGGCAGTCAAAATGAGCCTTAGAATTCTTCCCTACCTTATTCCTGTGCTGAGATACAGGCTGCTCCAACCTGCTGTAAAATGCTTGATTTCGAGAGTGAGCGAAACTAATGAAAACATTGTTGGGGTAAAACCTAAAGGGAAAGACCTAGCACCAAATCCAATTTGCCATCTGATCTAACTTCTGGAGGCAGTCAAAATGATCCTTAGAATTCTTCCCTACCTTATTCCTGTGCTGAGATACAGGCTGCTCCAACCTGCTGTAAAATGCTTGATTTCGAGAGTGAGCGAAACTAATGAAAACATTGTTGGGGTAAAACCTAAAGGGAAAGACCTAGCACCAAATCCAATTTGCCATCTGATCTAACTTCTGGAGGCAGTCAAAATGATCCTTAGAATTCTTCCCTACCTTATTCCTGTGCTGAGATACAGGCTGCTCCAACCTGCTGTAAAATGCTTGATTTCGAGAGTGAGCGAAACTAATGAAAACATTGTTGGGGTAAAACCTAAAGGGAAAGGCCTAGCACCAAATTGCATTGGCCATCTGATCTAACTTCTGGAGGCAGTCAAAATGAGTATTTGAATTCTTCCCTACCTTATTCCTGTGCTGAGATACAGGCTGCTCCAACCTGCTGTAAAATGCTTGATTTCGAGAGTGAGCGAAACTAATGGAAAACATTGTTGGGGTAAAACCTAAAGGGAAAGGCCTAGCACCAAATTGCATTGGCCATCTGATCTAACTTCTGGAGGCAGTCAAAATGAGTATTTGAATTCTTCCCTACCTTATTCCTGTGCTGAGATACAGGCTGCTCCAACCTGCTGTAAAATGCTTGATTTCGAGAGTGAGCGAAACTAATGAAAACATTGTTGGGGGTAAAAACCTAAAGGGAAAGGCCTAGCACCAAATTGCATTGGCCATCTGATCTAACTTCTGGAGGCAGTCAAAATGAGTATTTGAATTCTTCCCTACCTTATTACTGTGCTGAGATACAGGCTGCTCCAACCTGCCGTAAAATGCTTGATTTCGAGAGTGAGCGAAACTAATGAAAACATTGTTGGGGTAAAACCTAAAGGGAAAGGCCTAGCACCAAATTGCATTGGCCATCTGATCTAACTTCTGGAGGCAGTCAAAATGATCCTTAGAATTCTTCCCTACCTTATTCCTGTGCTGAGATACAGGCTGCTCCAACCTGCTGTAAAATGCTTGATTTCGAGAGTGAGCGAAACTAATGAAAACATTGTTGGGGTAAAACCTAAAGGGAAAGACCTAGCACCAAATTGCATTGGCCATCTGATCTAACTTCTGGAGGGCAGTCAAAATGAGTATTTGAATTCTTCCCTACCTTATTCCTGTGCTGAGATACAGGCTGCTCCAACCTGCCGTAAAATGCTTGATTTCGAGAGTGAGCGAAACTAATGAAAACATTGTTGGGGTAAAACCTAAAGGGAAAGGCCTAGCACCAAATTGCATTGGCCATCTGATCTAACTTCTGGAGGCAGTCAAAATGAGTATTTGAATTCTTCCCTACCTTATTCCTGTGCTGAGATACAGGCTGCTCCAACCTGCTGTAAAATGCTTGATTTCGAGAGTGAGCGAAACTAATGAAAACATTGTTTGGGGTAAAACCTAAAGGGAAAGACCTAGCACCAAATCCAATTTGCCATCTGATCTAACTTCTGGAGGCAGTCAAAATGAGTATTTGAATTCTTCCCTACCTTATTCCTGTGCTGAGATACAGGCTGCTCCAACCTGCTGTAAAATGCTTGATTTCGAGAGTGAGCGAAACTAATGAAAACATTGTTGGGGTAAAACCTAAAGGGAAAGACCTAGCACCAAATCCAATTTGCCATCTGATCTAACTTCTGGAGGGCAGTCAAAATGATCCTTAGAATTCTTCCCTACCTTATTCCTGTGCTGAGATACAGGCTGCTCCAACCTGCTGTAAAATGCTTGATTTCGAGAGTGAGCGAAACTAATGAAAACATTGTTGGGGTAAAACCTAAAGGGAAAGACCTAGCACCAAATTCCATTGGCCATCTGATCTAACTTCTGGAGGCAGTCAAAATGATCCTTAGAATTCTTCCCTACCTTATTCCTGTGCTGAGATACAGGCTGCTCCAACCTGCTGTAAAATGCTTGATTTCGAGAGTGAGCGAAACTAATGAAAACATTGTTGGGGTAAAACCTAAAGGGAAAGACCTAGCACCAAATCCAATTTGCCATCTGATCTAACTTCTGGGAGGCAGTCAAAAATGAGCCTTAGAATTCTTCCCTACCTTATTCCTGTGCTGAGATACAGGCTGCTCCAACCTGCTGTAAAATGCTTGATTTCGAGAGTGAGCGAAACTAATGAAAACATTGTTGGGGTAAAACCTAAAGGGAAAGGCCTAGCACCAAATTGCATTGGCCATCTGATCTAACTTCTGGAGGCAGTCAAAATGAGTATTTGAATTCTTCCCTACCTTATTCCTGTGCTGAGATACAGGCTGCTCCAACCTGCTGTAAAATGCTTGATTTCGAGAGTGAGCGAAACTAATGAAAACATTGTTGGGGTAAAACCTAAAGGGAAAGGCCTAGCACCAAATTGCATTGGCCATCTGATCTAACTTCTGGAGGCAGTCAAAATGAGTATTTGAATTCTTCCCTACCTTATTCCTGTGCTGAGATACAGGCTGCTCCAACCCTGCTGTAAAATGCTTGATTTCGAGAGTGAGCGAAACTAATGAAAACATTGTTGGGGTAAAACCTAAAGGGAAAGACCTAGCACCAAATCCAATTTGCCATCTGATCTAACTTCTGGAGGCAGTCAAAATGATCCTTAGAATTCTTCCCTACCTTATTCCTGTGCTGAGATACAGGCTGCTCCAACCTGCTGTAAAATGCTTGATTTCGAGAGTGAGCGAAACTAATGAAAACATTGTTGGGGTAAAACCTAAAGGGAAAGACCTAGCACCAAATCCAATTTGCCATCTGATCTAACTTCTGGAGGCAGTCAAAATGATCCTTAGAATTCTTCCCTACCTTATCCCTGTGCCTGAGATACAGGCTGCTCCAACCTGCTGTAAAATGCTTGATTTCGAGAGTGAGCGAAACTAATGAAAACATTGTTGGGGTAAAACCTAAAGGGAAAGGACCTAGCACCAAATCCAATTTGCCATCTGATCTAACTTCTGGAGGCAGTCAAAATGATCCTTAGAATTCTTCCCTACCTTATTCCTGTGCTGAGATACAGGCTGCTCCAACCTGCTGTAAAATGCTTGATTTTGAGAGTGAGCGAAACTAATGAAAACATTGTTGGGGTAAAACCTAAAGGGAAAGGACCTAGCACCAAATTCCATTGGCCATCTGATCTAACTTCTGGAGGCAGTCAAAATGAGTATTTGAATTCTTCCCTACCTTATTACTGTGCTGAGATACAGGCTGCTCCAACCTGCTGTAAAATGCTTGATTTCGAGAGTGAGCGAAACTAATGAAAACATTGTTGGGGTAAAACCTAAAGGGAAAGACCTAGCACCAAATCCAATTTGCCATCTGATCTAACTTCTGGAGGCAGTCAAAATGATCCTTAGAATTCTTCCCTACCTTATTCCTGTGCTGAGATACAGGCTGCTCCAACCTGCTGTAAAATGCTTGATTTCGAGAGTGAGCGAAACTAATGAAAACATTGTTGGGGTAAAACCTAAAGGGAAAGACCTAGCACCAAATCCAATTTGCCATCTGATCTAACTTCTGGAGGCAGTCAAAATGAGTATTTGAATTCTTCCCTACCTTATTCCTGTGCTGAGATACAGGCTGCTCCAACCTGCTGTAAAATGCTTGATTTCGAGAGTGAGCGAAACTAATGAAAACATTGTTGGGGTAAAACCTAAAGGGGAAGGCCTAGCACCAAATTGCATTGGCCATCTGATCTACCTTCTGGAGGCAGTCAAAATGAGTATTTGAATTCTTCCCTACCTTATTACTGTGCTGAGATACAGGCTGCTCCAACCTGCTGTAAAATGCTTGATTTCGAGAGTGAGCGAAACTAATGAAAACATTGTTGGGGTAAAACCTAAAGGGAAAGGCCTAGCACCAAATTGCATTGGCCATCTGATCTAACTTCTGGAGGCAGTCAAAAATGATCCTTAGAATTCTTCCCTACCTTATTCCTGTGCTGAGATACAGGCTGCTCCAACCTGCCGTAAAATGCTTGATTTCGAGAGTGAGCGAAACTAATGAAAACATTGTTGGGGTAAAAACCTAAAGGGAAAGACCTAGCACCAAATCCAATTTGCCATCTGATCTAACTTCTGGAGGCAGTCAAAATGATCCTTAGAATTCTTCCCTACCTTATTCCTGTGCTGAGATACAGGCTGCTCCAACCTGCTGTAAAATGCTTGATTTCGAGAGTGAGCGAAACTAATGAAAACATTGTTGGGGTAAAACCTAAAGGGAAAGACCTAGCACCAAATCCAATTTGCCATCTGATCTAACTTCTGGAGGCAGTCAAAATGAGTATTTGAATTCTTCCCTACCTTATTCCTGTGCTGAGATACAGGCTGCTCCAACCTGCTGTAAAATGCTTGATTTCGAGAGTGAGCGAAACTAATGAAAACATTGTTGGGGGTAAAACCTAAAGGGGAAGGCCTAGCACCAAATTGCATTGGCCATCTGATCTACCCTTCTGGAGGCAGTCAAAATGAGTATTTGAATTCTTCCCTACCTTATTACTGTGCTGAGATACAGGCTGCTCCAACCTGCTGTAAAATGCTTGATTTCGAGAGTGAGCGAAACTAATGAAAACATTGTTGGGGTAAAACCTAAAGGGAAAGGCCTAGCACCAAATTGCATTGGCCATCTGATCTAACTTCTGGAGGCAGTCAAAATGATCCTTAGAATTCTTCCCTACCTTATTCCTGTGCTGAGATACAGGCTGCTCCAACCTGCCGTAAAATGCTTGATTTCGAGAGTGAGCGAAACTAATGAAAACATTGTTGGGGTAAAACCTAAAGGGAAAGGCCTAGCACCAAATTGCATTGGCCATCTGATCTAACTTCTGGAGGCAGTCAAAATGAGTATTTGAATTCTTCCCTACCTTATTCCTGTGCTGAGATACAGGCTGCTCCAACCTGCTGTAAAATGCTTGATTTCGAGAGTGAGCGAAACTAATGAAAACATTGTTGGGGGTAAAACCTAAAGGGAAAGACCTAGCACCAAATCCAATTTGCCATCTGATCTAACTTCTGGAGGCAGTCAAAATGAGTATTTGAATTCTTCCCCTACCTTATTCCTGTGCTGAGATACAGGCTGCTCCCAACCTGCCTGTAAAAATGCTTGATTTCGAGAGTGAGCGAAACTAATGAAAACATTGTTGGGGTAAAACCTAAAGGGAAAGACCTAGCACCAAATCCAATTTGCCATCTGATCTAACTTCTGGAGGCAGTCAAAATGATCCTTAGAAATTCTTCCCTACCTTATTCCTGTGCTGAGATACAGGCTGCTCCAACCTGCTGTAAAATGCTTGATTTCGAGAGTGAGCGAAACTAATGAAAACATTGTTGGGGTAAAACCTAAAGGGAAAGACCTAGCACCAAATCCAATTTGCCATCTGATCTAACTTCTGGAGGCAGTCAAAATGATCCTTAGAATTCTTCCCTACCTTATTCCTGTGCTGAGATACAGGCTGCTCCAACCTGCTGTAAAATGCTTGATTTCGAGAGTGAGCGAAACTAATGAAAACATTGTTGGGGTAAAACCTAAAGGGAAAGACCTAGCACCAAATCCAATTTGCCATCTGATCTAACTTCTGGAGGCAGTCAAAATGATCCTTAGAATTCTTCCCTACCTTATTCCTGTGCTGAGATACAGGCTGCTCCAACCTGCTGTAAAATGCTTGATTTCGAGAGTGAGCGAAACTAATGAAAACATTGTTGGGGTAAAACCTAAAGGGAAAGACCCTAGCACCAAATTCCATTGGCCATCTGATCTAACTTCTGGAGGCAGTCAAAATGAGTATTTGAATTCTTCCCTACCTTATTACTGTGCTGAGATACAGGCTGCTCCAACCTGCTGTAAAATGCTTGATTTCGAGAGTGAGCGAAACTAATGAAAACATTGTTGGGGTAAAACCTAAAGGGAAAGACCTAGCACCAAATTGCATTGGCCATCTGATCTAACTTCTGGAGGCAGTCAAAATGATCCTTAGAATTCTTCCCTACCTTATTTCCTGTGCTGAGATACAGGCTGCTCCAACCTGCTGTAAAATGCTTGATTTCGAGAGTGAGCGAAACTAATGAAAACATTGTTGGGGTAAAACCTAAAGGGAAAGACCTAGCACCAAATCCAATTTGCCATCTGATCTAACTTCTGGAGGCAGTCAAAATGAGTATTTGAATTCTTCCCTACCTTATTCCTGTGCTGAGATACAGGCTGCTCCAACCTGCTGTAAAATGCTTGATTTCGAGAGTGAGCGAAACTAATGAAAACATTGTTGGGGTAAAACCTAAAGGGAAAGGCCTAGCACCAAATTGCATTGGCCATCTGATCTACCTTCTGGAGGCAGTCAAAATGAGTATTTGAATTCTTCCCTACCTTATTACTGTGCTGAGATACAGGCTGCTCCAACCTGCTGTAAAATGCTTGATTTCGAGAGTGAGCGAAACTAATGAAAACATTGTTGGGGTAAAACCTAAAGGGAAAGGCCTAGCACCAAATTGCATTGGCCATCTGATCTAACTTCTGGAGGCAGTCAAAATGATCCTTAGAATTCTTCCCTACCTTATTCCTGTGCTGAGATACAGGCTGCTCCAACCTGCCGTAAAATGCTTGATTTCGAGAGTGAGCGAAACTAATGAAAACATTGTTGGGGTAAAACCTAAAGGGAAAGGCCTAGCACCAAATTGCATTGGCCATCTGATCTAACTTCTGGAGGCAGTCAAAATGAGTATTTGAATTCTTCCCTACCTTATTCCTGTGCTGAGATACAGGCTGCTCCAACCTGCTGTAAAATGCTTGATTTCGAGAGTGAGCGAAACTAATGAAAACATTGTTGGGGTAAAACCTAAAGGGAAAGACCTAGCACCAAATCCAATTTGCCATCTGATCTAACTTCTGGAGGCAGTCAAAATGAGTATTTGAATTCTTCCCTACCTTATTCCTGTGCTGGAGATACAGGCTGCTCCAACCTGCTGTAAAATGCTTGATTTCGAGAGTGAGCGAAACTAATGAAAACATTGTTGGGGTAAAACCTAAAGGGAAAGACCTAGCACCAAATCCAATTTGCCATCTGATCTAACTTCTGGAGGCAGTCAAAATGATCCTTAGAATTCTTCCCTACCTTATTCCTGTGCTGAGATACAGGCTGCTCCAACCTGCTGTAAAATGCTTGATTTCGAGAGTGAGCGAAACTAATGAAAACATTGTTGGGGTAAAACCTAAAGGGAAAGACCTAGCACCAAATCCAATTTGCCATCTGATCTAACTTCTGGAGGCAGTCAAAATGATCCTTAGAATTCTTCCCTACCTTATTCCTGTGCTGAGATACAGGCTGCTCCAACCTGCTGTAAAATGCTTGATTTCGAGAGTGAGCGAAACTAATGAAAACATTGTTGGGGTAAAACCTAAAGGGAAAGACCTAGCACCAAATCCAATTTGCCATCTGATCTAACTTCTGGAGGCAGTCAAAATGATCTTAGAATTCTTCCCTACCTTATTCCTGTGCTGAGATACAGGCTGCTCCAACCTGCTGTAAAATGCTTGATTTCGAGAGTGAGCGAAACTAATGAAAACATTGTTGGGGTAAAACCTAAAGGGAAAGACCTAGCACCAAATTCCATTGGCCATCTGATCTAACTTCTGGAGGCAGTCAAAATGAGTATTTGAATTCTTCCCTACCTTATTACTGTGCTGAGATACAGGCTGCTCCAACCTGCTGTAAAATGCTTGATTTCGAGAGTGAGCGAAACTAATGAAAACATTGTTGGGGGTAAAACCTAAAGGGAAAGACCTAGCACCAAATTGCATTGGCCATCTGATCTAACTTCTGGAGGCAGTCAAAATGATCCTTAGAATTCTTCCCTACCTTATTCCTGTGCTGAGATACAGGCTGCTCCAACCTGCTGTAAAATGCTTGATTTCGAGAGTGAGCGAAACTAATGAAAACATTGTTGGGGTAAAACCTAAAGGGAAAGACCTAGCACCAAATCCAATTTGCCATCTGATCTAACTTCTGGAGGCAGTCAAAATGAGTATTTGAATTCTTCCCTACCTTATTCCTGTGCTGAGATACAGGCTGCTCCAACCTGCTGTAAAATGCTTGATTTCGAGAGTGAGCGAAACTAATGAAAACATTGTTGGGGTAAAACCTAAAGGGAAAGGCCTAGCACCAAATTGCATTGGCCATCTGATCTACCTTCTGGAGGCAGTCAAAATGAGTATTTGAATTCTTCCCTACCTTATTACTGTGCTGAGATACAGGCTGCCTCCAACCTGCTGTAAAATGCTTGATTTCGAGAGTGAGCGAAACTAATGAAAACATTGTTGGGGTAAAACCTAAAGGGAAAGGCCTAGCACCAAATTGCATTGGCCATCTGATCTAACTTCTGGAGGCAGTCAAAATGAGTATTTGAATTCTTCCCTACCTTATTACTGTGCTGAGATACAGGCTGCTCCAACCTGCCGTAAAATGCTTGATTTCGAGAGTGAGCGAAACTAATGAAAACATTGTTGGGGTAAAACCTAAAGGGAAAGGCCTAGCACCAAATTGCATTGGCCATCTGATCTAACTTCTGGAGGCAGTCAAAATGAGTATTTGAATTCTTCCCTACCTTATTCCTGTGCTGAGATACAGGCTGCTCCAACCTGCTGTAAAATGCTTGATTTCGAGAGTGAGCGAAACTAATGAAAACATTGTTGGGGTAAAACCTAAAGGGAAAGACCTAGCACCAAATCCAATTTGCCATCTGATCTAACTTCTGGAGGCAGTCAAAATGATCCTTAGAATTCTTCCCTACCTTATTCCTGTGCTGAGATACAGGCTGCTCCAACCTGCTGTAAAATGCTTGATTTCGAGAGTGAGCGAAACTAATGAAAACATTGTTGGGGTAAAACCTAAAGGGAAAGGCCTAGCACCAAATTGCATTGGCCATCTGATCTAACTTCTGGAGGCAGTCAAAATGAGTATTTGAATTCTTCCCTACCTTATTCCTGTGCTGAGATACAGGCTGCTCCAACCTGCTGTAAAATGCTTGATTTCGAGAGTGAGCGAAACTAATGAAAACATTGTTGGGGTAAAACCTAAAGGGAAAGGCCTAGCACCAAATCCAATTTGCCATCTGATCTAACTTCTGGAGGCAGTCAAAATGATCCTTAGAATTCTTCCCTACCTTATTCCTGTGCTGAGATACAGGCTGCTCCAACCTGCTGTAAAATGCTTGATTTCGAGAGTGAGCGAAACTAATGAAAAACATTGTTGGGGTAAAACCTAAAGGGAAAAGACCTAGCACCAAATCCAATTTGCCATCTGATCTAACTTCTGGAGGGCAGTCAAAATGATCCTTAGAATTCTTCCCTACCTTATTCCTGTGCTGAGATACAGGCTGCTCCAACCTGCTGTAAAATGCTTGATTTCGAGAGTGAGCGAAACTAATGAAAAACATTGTTGGGGTAAAACCTAAAGGGAAAGACCTAGCACCAAATCCAATTTGCCATCTGATCTAACTTCTGGAGGCAGTCAAAATGATCCTTAGAATTCTTCCCTACCTTATTCCTGTGCTGAGATACAGGCTGCTCCAACCTGCTGTAAAAATGCTTGATTTCGAGAGTGAGCGAAACTAATGAAAACATTGTTGGGGTAAAACCTAAAGGGAAAGGCCTAGCACCAAATTGCATTGGCCATCTGATCTACCTTCTGGAGGCAGTCAAAATGAGTATTTGAATTCTTCCCTACCTTATTACTGTGCTGAGATACAGGCTGCTCCAACCTGCTGTAAAATGCTTGATTTCGAGAGTGAGCGAAACTAATGAAAACATTGTTGGGGTAAAACCTAAAGGGAAAGGCCTAGCACCAAATTGCACTGGCCATCTGATCTAACTTCTGGAGGCAGTCAAAATGAGTATTTGAATTCTTCCCTACCTTATTACTGTGCTGAGATACAGGCTGCTCCAACCTGCCGTAAAATGCTTGATTTCGAGAGTGAGCGAAACTAATGAAAACATTGTTGGGGGTAAAACCTAAAGGGAAAGGCCTAGCACCAAATTGCATTGGCCATCTGATCTAACTTCTGGAGGCAGTCAAAATGAGTATTTGAATTCTTCCCTACCTTATTACTGTGCTGAGATACAGGCTGCTCCAACCTGCCGTAAAATGCTTGATTTCGAGAGTGAGCGAAACTAATGAAAACATTGTTGGGGTAAAACCTAAAGGGAAAGACCTAGCACCAAATCCAATTTGCCATCTGATCTAACTTCTGGAGGCAGTCAAAATGATCCTTAGAATTCTTCCCTACCTTATTCCTGTGCTGAGATACAGGCTGCTCCAACCTGCTGTAAAATGCTTGATTTCGAGAGTGAGCGAAACTAATGAAAACATTGTTGGGGTAAAACCTAAAGGGAAAGACCTAGCACCAAATCCAATTTGCCATCTGATCTAACTTCTGGAGGCAGTCAAAATGATCCTTAGAATTCTTCCCTACCTTATTCCTGTGCTGAGATACAGGCTGCTCCAACCTGCTGTAAAATGCTTGATTTCGAGAGTGAGCGAAACTAATGAAAACATTGTTGGGGTAAAACCTAAAGGGAAAGACCTAGCACCAAATCCAATTTGCCCATCTGATCTAACTTCTGGAGGCAGTCAAAATGATCCTTAGAATTCTTCCCCTACCTTATTCCTGTGCTGAGATACAGGCTGCTCCAACCTGCTGTAAAATGCTTGATTTCGAGAGTGAGCGAAACTAATGAAAACATTGTTGGGGTAAAACCTAAAGGGAAAGACCTAGCACCAAATCCAATTTGCCATCTGATCTAACTTCTGGAGGCAGTCAAAATGAGCCTTAGAATTCTTCCCTACCTTATTCCTGTGCTGAGATACAGGCTGCTCCAACCTGCTGTAAAATGCTTGATTTCGAGAGTGAGCGAAAACTAATGAAAACATTGTTGGGGTAAAACCTAAAGGGAAAGACCTAGCACCAAATCCAATTTGCCATCTGATCTAACTTCTGGAGGCAGTCAAAATGATCCTTAGAATTCTTCCCTACCTTATTCCTGTGCTGAGATACAGGCTGCTCCAACCTGCTGTAAAATGCTTGATTTCGAGAGTGAGCGAAACTAATGAAAACATTGTTGGGGTAAAACCTAAAGGGAAAGACCTAGCACCAAATCCAATTTGCCATCTGATCTAACTTCTGGAGGCAGTCAAAATGATCCTTAGAATTCTTCCCCTACCTTATTCCTGTGCTGAGATACAGGCTGCTCCAACCTGCTGTAAAATGCTTGATTTCGAGAGTGAGCGAAACTAATGAAAACATTGTTGGGGTAAAACCTAAAGGGAAAGACCTAGCACCAAATCCAATTTGCCATCTGATCTAACTTCTGGAGGCAGTCAAAATGATCCTTAGAATTCTTCCCTACCTTATTCCTGTGCTGAGATACAGGCTGCTCCAACCTGCTGTAAAATGCTTGATTTCGAGAGTGAGCGAAACTAATGAAAACATTGTTGGGGTAAAACCTAAAGGGAAAGACCTAGCACCAAATCGCATTGGCCATCTGATCTAACTTCTGGAGGCAGTCAAAATGATCCTTAGAATTCTTCCCTACCTTATTCCTGTGCTGAGATACAGGCTGCTCCAACCTGCTGTAAAATGCTTGATTTCGAGAGTGAGCGAAACTAATGAAAACATTGTTGGGGTAAAACCTAAAGGGAAAGGCCTAGCACCAAATTGCATTGGCCATCTGATCTAACTTCTGGAGGCAGTCAAAATGAGTATTTGAATTCTTCCCTACCTTATTCCTGTGCTGAGATACAGGCTGCTCCAACCTGCTGTAAAATGCTTGATTTCGAGAGTGAGCGAAACTAATGAAAACATTGTTGGGGTAAAACCTAAAGGGAAAGGCCTAGCACCAAATCCAATTGGCCATCTGATCTAACTTCTGGAGGCAGTCAAAATGATCCTTAGAATTCTTCCCTACCTTATTCCTGTGCTGAGATACAGGCTGCTCCAACCTGCTGTAAAATGCTTGATTTCGAGAGTGAGCGAAACTAATGAAAACATTGTTGGGGTAAAACCTAAAGGGAAAGACCTAGCACCAAATCCAATTTGCCATCTGATCTAACTTCTGGAGGCAGTCAAAATGATCCTTAGAATTCTTCCCTACCTTATTCCTGTGCTGAGATACAGGCTGCTCCAACCTGCTGTAAAATGCTTGATTTCGAGAGTGAGCGAAACTAATGAAAACATTGTTGGGGTAAAACCTAAAGGGAAAGACCTAGCACCAAATCCAATTTGCCATCTGATCTAACTTCTGGAGGCAGTCAAAATGATCCTTAGAATTCTTCCCTACCTTATTCCTGTGCTGAGATACAGGCTGCTCCAACCTGCTGTAAAATGCTTGATTTCGAGAGTGAGCGAAACTAATGAAAACATTGTTGGGGTAAAACCTAAAGGGAAAGACCTAGCACCAAATCCAATTTGCCATCTGATCTAACTTCTGGAGGCAGTCAAAATGATCCTTAGAATTCTTCCCTACCTTATTCCTGTGCTGAGATACAGGCTGCTCCAACCTGCTGTAAAATGCTTGATTTCGAGAGTGAGCGAAACTAATGAAAACATTGTTGGGGTAAAACCTAAAGGGGAAAGACCTAGCACCAAATCCAATTTGCCATCTGATCTAACTTCTGGAGGCAGTCAAAATGATCCTTAGAATTCTTCCCTACCTTATTCCTGTGCTGAGATACAGGCTGCTCCAACCTGCTGTAAAATGCTTGATTTCGAGAGTGAGCGAAACTAATGAAAACATTGTTGGGGTAAAACCTAAAGGGAAAGACCTAGCACCAAATCCAATTTGCCATCTGATCTAACTTCTGGAGGCAGTCAAAATGATCCTTAGAATTCTTCCCTACCTTATTCCTGTGCTGAGATACAGGCTGCTCCAACCTGCTGTAAAATGCTTGATTTCGAGAGTGAGCGAAACTAATGAAAACATTGTTGGGGTAAAACCTAAAGGGAAAGACCTAGCACCAAATTCCATTGGCCATCTGATCTAACTTCTGGAGGCAGTCAAAATGATCCTTAGAATTCTTCCCTACCTTATTCCTGTGCTGAGATACAGGCTGCTCCAACCTGCTGTAAAATGCTTGATTTCGAGAGTGAGCGAAACTAATGAAAACATTGTTGGGGTAAAAACCTAAAGGGAAAGGCCTAGCACCAAAATTGCATTGGCCATCTGATCTAACTTCTGGAGGCAGTCAAAATGAGTATTTGAATTCTTCCCTACCTTATTCCTGTGCTGAGATACAGGCTGCTCCAACCTGCTGTAAAATGCTTGATTTCGAGAGTGAGCGAAACTAATGAAAACATTGTTGGGGTAAAACCTAAAGGGAAAGGCCTAGCACCAAATTGCATTGGCCATCTGATCTAACTTCTGGAGGCAGTCAAAATGAGTATTTGAATTCTTCCCTACCTTATTCCTGTGCTGAGATACAGGCTGCTCCAACCTGCTGTAAAATGCTTGATTTCGAGAGTGAGCGAAACTAATGAAAACATTGTTGGGGTAAAACCTAAAGGGAAAGGCCTAGCACCAAATTGCATTGGCCATCTGATCTAACTTCTGGAGGCAGTCAAAATGAGTATTTGAATTCTTCCCTACCTTATTACTGTGCTGAGATACAGGCTGCTCCAACCTGCCGTAAAATGCTTGATTTCGAGAGTGAGCGAAACTAATGAAAACATTGTTGGGGTAAAACCTAAAGGGAAAGGCCTAGCACCAAATTGCATTGGCCATCTGATCTAACTTCTGGAGGCAGTCAAAATGATCCTTAGAATTCTTCCCTACCTTATTCCTGTGCTGAGATACAGGCTGCCCCAACCTGCTGTAAAATGCTTGATTTCGAGAGTGAGCGAAACTAATGAAAAACATTGTTGGGGTAAAACCTAAAGGGAAAGGCCTAGCACCAAATTGCATTGGCCATCTGATCTAACTTCTGGAGGCAGTCAAAATGAGTATTTGAATTCTTCCCTACCTTATTACTGTGCTGAGATACAGGCTGCTCCAACCTGCCGTAAAATGCTTGATTTCGAGAGTGAGCGAAACTAATGAAAACATTGTTGGGGGTAAAACCTAAAGGGAAAGGCCTAGCACCAAATTGCATTGGCCATCTGATCTAACTTCTGGAGGCAGTCAAAATGAGTATTTGAATTCTTCCCTACCTTATTCCTGTGCTGAGATACAGGCTGCTCCAACCTGCTGTAAAATGCTTGATTTCGAGAGTGAGCGAAACTAATGAAAACATTGTTGGGGTAAAACCTAAAGGGAAAGACCTAGCACCAAATCCAATTTGCCATCTGATCTAACTTCTGGAGGCAGTCAAAATGATCCTTAGAATTCTTCCCTACCTTATTCCTGTGCTGAGATACAGGCTGCTCCAACCTGCTGTAAAATGCTTGATTTCGAGAGTGAGCGAAACTAATGAAAACATTGTTGGGGTAAAACCTAAAGGGAAAGACCTAGCACCAAATCCAATTTGCCATCTGATCTAACTTCTGGAGGCAGTCAAAATGATCCTTAGAATTCTTCCCTACCTTATTCCTGTGCTGAGATACAGGCTGCTCCAACCTGCCTGTAAAATGCTTGATTTCGAGAGTGAGCGAAACTAATGAAAACATTGTTGGGGGTAAAAACCTAAAGGGAAAGACCTAGCACCAAATTCCATTGGCCATCTGATCTAACTTCTGGAGGCAGTCAAAATGATCCTTAGAATTCTTCCCTACCTTATTCCTGTGCTGAGATACAGGCTGCTCCAACCTGCTGTAAAATGCTTGATTTCGAGAGTGAGCGAAACTAATGAAAACATTGTTGGGGTAAAACCTAAAGGGAAAGGCCTAGCACCAAATTGCATTGGCCATCTGATCTAACTTCTGGAGGCAGTCAAAATGAGTATTTGAATTCTTCCCTACCTTATTCCTGTGCTGAGATACAGGCTGCTCCAACCTGCTGTAAAATGCTTGATTTCGAGAGTGAGCGAAACTAATGAAAACATTGTTGGGGTAAAACCTAAAGGGAAAGGCCTAGCACCAAATTGCATTGGCCATCTGATCTAACTTCTGGAGGCAGTCAAAATGAGTATTTGAATTCTTCCCTACCTTATTACTGTGCTGAGATACAGGCTGCTCCAACCTGCCGTAAAATGCTTGATTTCGAGAGTGAGCGAAACTAATGAAAACATTGTTGGGGTAAAACCTAAAGGGAAAGGCCTAGCACCAAATTGCATTGGCCATCTGATCTAACTTCTGGAGGCAGTCAAAATGATCCTTAGAATTCTTCCCTACCTTATTCCTGTGCTGAGATACAGGCTGCCCCAACCTGCTGTAAAATGCTTGATTTCGAGAGTGAGCGAAACTAATGAAAACATTGTTGGGGTAAAACCTAAAGGGAAAGGCCTAGCACCAAATTGCATTGGCCATCTGATCTAACTTCTGGAGGCAGTCAAAATGAGTATTTGAATTCTTCCCTACCTTATTACTGTGCTGAGATACAGGCTGCTCCAACCTGCCGTAAAATGCTTGATTTCGAGAGTGAGCGAAACTAATGAAAACATTGTTGGGGTAAAACCTAAAGGGAAAGGCCTAGCACCAAATTGCATTGGCCATCTGATCTAACTTCTGGAGGCAGTCAAAATGAGTATTTGAATTCTTCCCTACCTTATTCCTGTGCTGAGATACAGGCTGCTCCAACCTGCTGTAAAATGCTTGATTTCGAGAGTGAGCGAAACTAATGAAAACATTGTTGGGGTAAAACCTAAAGGGAAAGACCTAGCACCAAATCCAATTTGCCATCTGATCTAACTTCTGGAGGCAGTCAAAATGATCCTTAGAATTCTTCCCTACCTTATTCCTGTGCTGAGATACAGGCTGCTCCAACCTGCTGTAAAATGCTTGATTTCGAGAGTGAGCGAAACTAATGAAAACATTGTTGGGGTAAAACCAAAAGGGAAAGACCTAGCACCAAATCCAATTTGCCATCTGATCTAACTTCTGGAGGCAGTCAAAATGATCCTTAGAATTCTTCCCTACCTTATTCCTGTGCTGAGATACAGGCTGCTCCAACCTGCTGTAAAATGCTTGATTTCGAGAGTGAGCGAAACTAATGAAAACATTGTTGGGGTAAAACCTAAAGGGAAAGACCTAGCACCAAATTCCATTGGCCATCTGATCTAACTTCTGGAGGCAGTCAAAATGATCCTTAGAATTCTTCCCTACCTTATTCCTGTGCTGAGATACAGGCTGCTCCAACCTGCTGTAAAATGCTTGATTTCGAGAGTGAGCGAAACTAATGAAAACATTGTTGGGGTAAAACCTAAAGGGAAAGACCTAGCACCAAATCCAATTTGCCATCTGATCTAACTTCTGGAGGCAGTCAAAATGATCCTTAGAATTCTTCCCTACCTTATTCCTGTGCTGAGATACAGGCTGCTCCAACCTGCTGTAAAATGCTTGATTTCGAGAGTGAGCGAAACTAATGAAAACATTGTTGGGGGTAAAACCTAAAGGGAAAGGCCTAGCACCAAATTGCATTGGCCATCTGATCTAACTTCTGGAGGCAGTCAAAATGAGTATTTGAATTCTTCCCTACCTTATTCCTGTGCTGAGATACAGGCTGCTCCAACCTGCTGTAAAATGCTTGATTTCGAGAGTGAGCGAAACTAATGAAAACATTGTTGGGGTAAAACCTAAAGGGAAAGGCCTAGCACCAAATTGCATTGGCCATCTGATCTAACTTCTGGAGGCAGTCAAAATGAGTATTTGAATTCTTCCCTACCTTATTCCTGTGCTGAGATACAGGCTGCTCCAACCTGCTGTAAAATGCTTGATTTCGAGAGTGAGCGAAACTAATGAAAACATTGTTGGGGTAAAACCTAAAGGGAAAGACCTAGCACCAAATCCAATTTGCCATCTGATCTAACTTCTGGAGGCAGTCAAAATGATCCTTAGAATTCTTCCCTACCTTATTCCTGTGCTGAGATACAGGCTGCTCCAACCTGCTGTAAAATGCTTGATTTCGAGAGTGAGCGAAACTAATGAAAACATTGTTGGGGTAAAACCTAAAGGGAAAGACCTAGCACCAAATCCAATTTGCCATCTGATCTAACTTCTGGAGGCAGTCAAATGATCCTTAGAATTCTTCCCTACCTTATCCCTGTGCTGAGATACAGGCTGCTCCAACCTGCTGTAAAATGCTTGATTTCGAGAGTGAGCGAAACTAATGAAAACATTGTTGGGGGTAAAACCTAAAGGGAAAGACCTAGCACCCAAATCCAATTTGCCATCTGATCTAACTTCTGGAGGCAGTGAAAATGATCCTTAGAATTCTTCCCTACCTTATTACTGTGCTGAGATACAGGCTGCTCCAACCTGCTGTAAAATGCTTGATTTCGAGAGTGAGCGAAACTAATGAAAACATTGTTGGGGTAAAACCTAAAGGGAAAGACCTAGCACCAAATCCAATTTGCCATCTGATCTAACTTCTGGAGGCAGTCAAAATGATCCTTAGAATTCTTCCCTACCTTATTCCTGTGCTGAGATACAGGCTGCTCCAACCTGCTGTAAAATGCTTGATTTCGAGAGTGAGCGAAACTAATGAAAACATTGTTGGGGTAAAACCTAAAGGGAAAGACCTAGCACCAAATCCAATTTGCCATCTGATCTAACTTCTGGAGGCAGTCAAAATGATCCTTAGAATTCTTCCCTACCTTATTCCTGTGCTGAGATACAGGCTGCTCCAACCTGCTGTAAAATGCTTGATTTCGAGAGTGAGCGAAACTAATGAAAACATTGTTGGGGTAAAACCTAAAGGGAAAGACCTAGCACCAAATCCAATTTGCCATCTGATCTAACTTCTGGAGGCAGTCAAAATGATCCTTAGAATTCTTCCCTACCTTATTCCTGTGCTGAGATACAGGCTGCTCCAACCTGCTGTAAAATGCTTGATTTCGAGAGTGAGCGAAACTAATGAAAACATTGTTGGGGTAAAACCTAAAGGGAAAGACCTAGCACCAAATTCCATTGGCCATCTGATCTAACTTCTGGAGGCAGTCAAAATGAGTATTTGAATTCTTCCCTACCTTATTACTGTGCTGAGATACAGGCTGCTCCAACCTGCTGTAAAATGCTTGATTTCGAGAGTGAGCGAAACTAATGAAAACATTGTTGGGGTAAAACCTAAAGGGAAAGACCTAGCACCAAATTGCATTGGCCATCTGATCTAACTTCTGGAGGCAGTCAAAATGATCCTTAGAATTCTTCCCTACCTTATTCCTGTGCTGAGATACAGGCTGCTCCAACCTGCTGTAAAATGCTTGATTTCGAGAGTGAGCGAAACTAATGAAAACATTGTTGGGGTAAAACCTAAAGGGAAAGACCTAGCACCAAATCCAATTTGCCATCTGATCTAACTTCTGGAGGCAGTCAAAATGAGTATTTGAATTCTTCCCTACCTTATTCCTGTGCTGAGATACAGGCTGCTCCAACCTGCTGTAAAATGCTTGATTTCGAGAGTGAGCGAAACTAATGAAAACATTGTTGGGGTAAAACCTAAAGGGAAAGGCCTAGCACCAAATTGCATTGGCCATCTGATCTACCTTCTGGAGGCAGTCAAAATGAGTATTTGAATTCTTCCCTACCTTATTACTGTGCTGAGATACAGGCTGCTCCAACCTGCTGTAAAATGCTTGATTTCGAGAGTGAGCGAAACTAATGAAAACATTGTTGGGGTAAAACCTAAAGGGAAAGGCCTAGCACCAAATTGCATTGGCCATCTGATCTAACTTCTGGAGGCAGTCAAAATGATCCTTAGAATTCTTCCCTACCTTATTCCTGTGCTGAGATACAGGCTGCTCCAACCTGCCGTAAAATGCTTGATTTCGAGAGTGAGCGAAACTAATGAAAACATTGTTGGGGGTAAAACCTAAAGGGAAAGGCCTAGCACCAAATTGCATTGGCCATCTGATCTAACTTCTGGAGGCAGTCAAAATGAGTATTTGAATTCTTCCCTACCTTATTCCTGTGCTGAGATACAGGCTGCTCCAACCTGCTGTAAAATGCTTGATTTCGAGAGTGAGCGAAACTAATGAAAACATTGTTGGGGTAAAACCTAAAGGGAAAGACCTAGCACCAAATCCAATTTGCCATCTGATCTAACTTCTGGAGGCAGTCAAAATGAGTATTTGAATTCTTCCCTACCTTATTCCTGTGCTGAGATACAGGCTGCTCCAACCTGCTGTAAAATGCTTGATTTCGAGAGTGAGCGAAACTAATGAAAACATTGTTGGGGTAAAACCTAAAGGGAAAGACCTAGCACCAAATCCAATTTGCCATCTGATCTAACTTCTGGAGGCAGTCAAAATGATCCTTAGAATTCTTCCCTACCTTATTCCTGTGCTGAGATACAGGCTGCTCCAACCTGCTGTAAAATGCTTGATTTCGAGAGTGAGCGAAACTAATGAAAACATTGTTGGGGTAAAACCTAAAGGGAAAGACCTAGCACCAAATCCAATTTGCCATCTGATCTAACTTCTGGAGGCAGTCAAAATGATCCTTAGAATTCTTCCCTACCTTATTCCTGTGCTGAGATACAGGCTGCTCCAACCTGCTGTAAAATGCTTGATTTCGAGAGTGAGCGAAACTAATGAAAACATTGTTGGGGTAAAACCTAAAGGGAAAGACCTAGCACCAAATCCAATTTGCCATCTGATCTAACTTCTGGAGGCAGTCAAAATGATCCTTAGAATTCTTCCCTACCTTATTCCTGTGCTGAGATACAGGCTGCTCCAACCTGCTGTAAAATGCTTGATTTCGAGAGTGAGCGAAACTAATGAAAACATTGTTGGGGTAAAACCTAAAGGGAAAGACCTAGCACCAAATTCCATTGGCCATCTGATCTAACTTCTGGAGGCAGTCAAAATGAGTATTTGAATTCTTCCCTACCTTATTACTGTGCTGAGATACAGGCTGCTCCAACCTGCTGTAAAATGCTTGATTTCGAGAGTGAGCGAAACTAATGAAAACATTGTTGGGGTAAAACCTAAAGGGAAAGACCTAGCACCAAATTGCATTGGCCATCTGATCTAACTTCTGGAGGCAGTCAAAATGATCCTTAGAATTCTTCCCTACCTTATTCCTGTGCTGAGATACAGGCTGCTCCAACCTGCTGTAAAATGCTTGATTTCGAGAGTGAGCGAAACTAATGAAAACATTGTTGGGGTAAAACCTAAAGGGAAAGACCTAGCACCAAATCCAATTTGCCATCTGATCTAACTTCTGGAGGCAGTCAAAATGAGTATTTGAATTCTTCCCTACCTTATTCCTGTGCTGAGATACAGGCTGCTCCAACCTGCTGTAAAATGCTTGATTTCGAGAGTGAGCGAAACTAATGAAAACATTGTTGGGGTAAAACCTAAAGGGAAAGGCCTAGCACCAAATTGCATTGGCCATCTGATCTACCTTCTGGAGGCAGTCAAAATGAGTATTTGAATTCTTCCCTACCTTATTACTGTGCTGAGATACAGGCTGCTCCAACCTGCTGTAAAATGCTTGATTTCGAGAGTGAGCGAAACTAATGAAAACATTGTTGGGGTAAAACCTAAAGGGAAAGGCCTAGCACCAAATTGCATTGGCCATCTGATCTAACTTCTGGAGGCAGTCAAAATGATCCTTAGAATTCTTCCCTACCTTATTCCTGTGCTGAGATACAGGCTGCTCCAACCTGCCGTAAAATGCTTGATTTCGAGAGTGAGCGAAACTAATGAAAACATTGTTGGGGTAAAACCTAAAGGGAAAGGCCTAGCACCAAATTGCATTGGCCATCTGATCTAACTTCTGGAGGCAGTCAAAATGAGTATTTGAATTCTTCCCTACCTTATTCCTGTGCTGAGATACAGGCTGCTCCAACCTGCTGTAAAATGCTTGATTTCGAGAGTGAGCGAAACTAATGAAAACATTGTTGGGGTAAAACCTAAAGGGAAAGACCTAGCACCAAATCCAATTTGCCATCTGATCTAACTTCTGGAGGCAGTCAAAATGAGTATTTGAATTCTTCCCTACCTTATTCCTGTGCTGAGATACAGGCTGCTCCAACCTGCTGTAAAATGCTTGATTTCGAGAGTGAGCGAAACTAATGAAAACATTGTTGGGGTAAAACCTAAAGGGAAAGACCTAGCACCAAATCCAATTTGCCATCTGATCTAACTTCTGGAGGCAGTCAAAATGATCCTTAGAATTCTTCCCTACCTTATTCCTGTGCTGAGATACAGGCTGCTCCAACCTGCTGTAAAATGCTTGATTTCGAGAGTGAGCGAAACTAATGAAAACATTGTTGGGGTAAAACCTAAAGGGAAAGACCTAGCACCAAATCCAATTTGCCATCTGATCTAACTTCTGGAGGCAGTCAAAATGATCCTTAGAATTCTTCCCTACCTTATTCCTGTGCTGAGATACAGGCTGCTCCAACCTGCTGTAAAATGCTTGATTTCGAGAGTGAGCGAAACTAATGAAAACATTGTTGGGGTAAAACCTAAAGGGAAAGACCTAGCACCAAATCCAATTTGCCATCTGATCTAACTTCTGGAGGCAGTCAAAATGATCCTTAGAATTCTTCCCTACCTTATTCCTGTGCTGAGATACAGGCTGCTCCAACCTGCTGTAAAATGCTTGATTTCGAGAGTGAGCGAAACTAATGAAAACATTGTTGGGGTAAAACCTAAAGGGAAAGACCTAGCACCAAATCCAATTTGCCATCTGATCTAACTTCTGGAGGCAGTCAAAATGAGCCTTAGAATTCTTCCCTACCTTATTCCTGTGCTGAGATACAGGCTGCTCCAACCTGCTGTAAAATGCTTGATTTCGAGAGTGAGCGAAACTAATGAAAACATTGTTGGGGTAAAACCTAAAGGGAAAGACCTAGCACCAAATCCAATTTGCCATCTGATCTAACTTCTGGAGGCAGTCAAAATGATCCTTAGAATTCTTCCCTACCTTATTCCTGTGCTGAGATACAGGCTGCTCCAACCTGCTGTAAAATGCTTGATTTCGAGAGTGAGCGAAACTAATGAAAACATTGTTGGGGTAAAACCTAAAGGGAAAGACCTAGCACCAAATCCAATTTGCCATCTGATCTAACTTCTGGAGGCAGTCAAAATGATCCTTAGAATTCTTCCCTACCTTATTCCTGTGCTGAGATACAGGCTGCTCCAACCTGCTGTAAAATGCTTGATTTCGAGAGTGAGCGAAACTAATGAAAACATTGTTGGGGTAAAACCTAAAGGGAAAGACCTAGCACCAAATCCAATTTGCCATCTGATCTAACTTCTGGAGGCAGTCAAAATGATCCTTAGAATTCTTCCCTACCTTATTCCTGTGCTGAGATACAGGCTGCTCCAACCTGCTGTAAAATGCTTGATTTCGAGAGTGAGCGAAACTAATGAAAACATTGTTGGGGTAAAACCTAAAGGGAAAGACCTAGCACCAAATCCAATTTGCCATCTGATCTAACTTCTGGAGGCAGTCAAAATGATCCTTAGAATTCTTCCCTACCTTATTCCTGTGCTGAGATACAGGCTGCTCCAACCTGCTGTAAAATGCTTGATTTCGAGAGTGAGCGAAACTAATGAAAACATTGTTGGGGTAAAACCTAAAGGGAAAGACCTAGCACCAAATTGCATTGGCCATCTGATCTAACTTCTGGAGGCAGTCAAAATGATCCTTAGAATTCTTCCCTACCTTATTCCTGTGCTGAGATACAGGCTGCTCCAACCTGCTGTAAAATGCTTGATTTCGAGAGTGAGCGAAACTAATGAAAACATTGTTGGGGTAAAACCTAAAGGGAAAGGCCTAGCACCAAATTGCATTGGCCATCTGATCTAACTTCTGGAGGCAGTCAAAATGAGTATTTGAATTCTTCCCTACCTTATTCCTGTGCTGAGATACAGGCTGCTCCAACCTGCTGTAAAATGCTTGATTTCGAGAGTGAGCGAAACTAATGAAAACATTGTTGGGGTAAAACCTAAAGGGAAAGGCCTAGCACCAAATTGCATTGGCCATCTGATCTAACTTCTGGAGGCAGTCAAAATGAGTATTTGAATTCTTCCCTACCTTATTCCTGTGCTGAGATACAGGCTGCTCCAACCTGCTGTAAAATGCTTGATTTCGAGAGTGAGCGAAACTAATGAAAACATTGTTGGGGTAAAACCTAAAGGGAAAGGCCTAGCACCAAATTGCATTGGCCATCTGATCTAACTTCTGGAGGCAGTCAAAATGAGTATTTGAATTCTTCCCTACCTTATTACTGTGCTGAGATACAGGCTTCTCCAACCTGCTGTAAAATGCTTGATTTCGAGAGTGAGCGAAACTAATGAAAACATTGTTGGGGTAAAACCTAAAGGGAAAGGCCTAGCACCAAATTGCATTAGCCATCTGATCTAACTTCTGGAGGCAGTCAAAATGAGTATTTGAATTCTTCCCTACCTTATTCCTGTGCTGAGATACAGGCTGCTCCAACCTGCTGTAAAATGCTTGATTTCGAGAGTGAGCGAAACTAATGAAAACATTGTTGGGGTAAAACCTAAAGGGAAAGACCTAGCACCAAATCCAATTTGCCATCTGATCTAACTTCTGGAGGCAGTCAAAATGATCCTGAGAATTCTTCCCTACCTTATTCCTGTGCTGAGATACAGGCTGCTCCAACCTGCTGTAAAATGCTTGATTTCGAGAGTGAGCGAAACTAATGAAAACATTGTTGGGGTAAAACCTAAAGGGAAAGACCTAGCACCAAATTCCATTGGCCATCTGATCTAACTTCTGGAGGCAGTCAAAATGAGTATTTGAATTCTTCCCTACCTTATTACTGTGCTGAGATACAGGCTGCTCCAACCTGCTGTAAAATGCTTGATTTCGAGAGTGAGCGAAACTAATGAAAACATTGTTGGGGTAAAACCTAAAGGGAAAGACCTAGCACCAAATCCAATTTGCCATCTGATCTAACTTCTGGAGGCAGTCAAAATGATCCTTAGAATTCTTCCCTACCTTATTCCTGTGCTGAGATACAGGCTGCTCCAACCTGCTGTAAAATGCTTGATTTCGAGAGTGAGCGAAACTAATGAAAACATTGTTGGGGTAAAACCTAAAGGGAAAGACCTAGCACCAAATCCAATTTGCCATCTGATCTAACTTCTGGAGGCAGTCAAAATGATCCTTAGAATTCTTCCCTACCTTATTCCTGTGCTGAGATACAGGCTGCTCCAACCTGCTGTAAAATGCTTGATTTCGAGAGTGAGCGAAACTAATGAAAACATTGTTGGGGTAAAACCTAAAGGGAAAGACCTAGCACCAAATCCAATTTGCCATCTGATCTAACTTCTGGAGGCAGTCAAAATGATCCTTAGAATTCTTCCCTACCTTATTCCTGTGCTGAGATACAGGCTGCTCCAACCTGCTGTAAAATGCTTGATTTCGAGAGTGAGCGAAACTAATGAAAACATTGTTGGGGTAAAACCTAAAGGGAAAGACCTAGCACCAAATCCAATTTGCCATCTGATCTAACTTCTGGAGGCAGTCAAAATGATCCTTAGAATTCTTCCCTACCTTATTCCTGTGCTGAGATACAGGCTGCTCCAACCTGCTGTAAAATGCTTGATTTCGAGAGTGAGCGAAACTAATGAAAACATTGTTGGGGTAAAACCTAAAGGGAAAGACGTAGCACCAAATCCAATTTGCCATCTGATCTAACTTCTGGAGGCAGTCAAAATGATCCTTAGAATTCTTCCCTACCTTATTCCTGTGCTGAGATACAGGCTGCTCCAACCTGCTGTAAAATGCTTGATTTCGAGAGTGAGCGAAACTAATGAAAACATTGTTGGGGTAAAACCTAAAGGGAAAGACCTAGCACCAAATCCAATTTGCCATCTGATCTAACTTCTGGAGGCAGTCAAAATGATCCTTAGAATTCTTCCCTACCTTATTCCTGTGCTGAGATACAGGCTGCTCCAACCTGCTGTAAAATGCTTGATTTCGAGAGTGAGCGAAACTAATGAAAACATTGTTGGGGTAAAACCTAAAGGGAAAGACCTAGCACCAAATCCAATTTGCCATCTGATCTAACTTCTGGAGGCAGTCAAAATGAGCCTTAGAATTCTTCCCTACCTTATTCCTGTGCTGAGATACAGGCTGCTCCAACCTGCTGTAAAATGCTTGATTTCGAGAGTGAGCGAAACTAATGAAAACATTGTTGGGGTAAAACCTAAAGGGAAAGACCTAGCACCAAATCCAATTTGCCATCTGATCTAACTTCTGGAGGCAGTCAAAATGATCCTTAGAATTCTTCCCTACCTTATTCCTGTGCTGAGATACAGGCTGCTCCAACCTGCTGTAAAATGCTTGATTTCGAGAGTGAGCGAAACTAATGAAAACATTGTTGGGGTAAAACCTAAAGGGAAAGACCTAGCACCAAATCCAATTTGCCATCTGATCTAACTTCTGGAGGCAGTGAAAATGAGCATTAGAATTCTTCCCTACCTTATTCCTGTGCTGAGATACAGGCTGCTCCAACCTGCTGTAAAATGCTTGATTTCGAGAGTGAGCGAAACTAATGAAAACATTGTTGGGGTAAAACCTAAAGGGAAAGACCTAGCACCAAATCCAATTTGCCATCTGATCTAACTTCTGGAGGCAGTCAAAATGATCCTTAGAATTCTTCCCTACCTTATTCCTGTGCTGAGATACAGGCTGCTCCAACCTGCTGTAAAATGCTTGATTTCGAGAGTGAGCGAAACTAATGAAAACATTGTTGGGGTAAAACCTAAAGGGAAAGACCTAGCACCAAATCCAATTTGCCATCTGATCTAACTTCTGGAGGCAGTCAAAATGAGTATTTGAATTCTTCCCTACCTTATTCCTGTGCTGAGATACAGGCTGCTCCAACCTGCTGTAAAATGCTTGATTTCCAGAGTGAGCGAAACTAATGAAAACATTGTTGGGGTAAAACCTAAAGGGAAAGACCTAGCACCAAATCCAATTTGCCATCTGATCTAACTTCTGGAGGCAGTCAAAATGATCCTTAGAATTCTTCCCTACCTTATTCCTGTGCTGAGATACAGGCTGCTCCAACCTGCTGTAAAATGCTTGATTTCGAGAGTGAGCGAAACTAATGAAAACATTGTTGGGGTAAAACCTAAAGGGAAAGACCTAGCACCAAATCCGATTTGCCATCTGATCTAACTTCTGGAGGCAGTCAAAATGAGCCTTAGAATTCTTCCCTACCTTATTCCTGTGCTGAGATACAGGCTGCTCCAACCTGCTGTAAAATGCTTGATTTCGAGAGTGAGCGAAACTAATGAAAACATTGTTGGGGTAAAACCTAAAGGGAAAGACCTAGCACCAAATCCAATTTGCCATCTGATCTAACTTCTGGAGGCAGTCAAAGTGAGTATTTGAATTCTTCCCTACCTTATTCCTGTGCTGAGATACAGGCTGCTCCAACCTGCTGTAAAATGCTTGATTTCAAGAGTGAGCGAAACTAATGAAAACATTGTTGGGGTAAAACCTAAAGGGAAAGACCTAGCACCAAATCCAATTTGCCATCTGATCTAACTTCTGGAGGCAGTCAAAATGATCCTTAGAATTCTTCCCTACCTTATTCCTGTGCTGAGATACAGGCTGCTCCAACCTGCTGTAAAATGCTTGATTTCGAGAGTGAGCGAAACTAATGAAAACATTGTTGGGGTAAAACCTAAAGGGAAAGACCTAGCACCAAATCCGATTTGCCATCTGATCTAACTTCTGGAGGCAGTCAAAATGATCCTTAGAATTCTTCCCTACCTTATTCCTGTGCTGAGATACAGGCTGCTCCAACCTGCTGTAAAATGCTTGATTTCGAGAGTGAGCGAAACTAATGAAAACATTGTTGGGGTAAAACCTAAAGGGAAAGACCTAGCACCAAATCCAATTTGCCATCTGATCTAACTTCTGGAGGCAGTCAAAATGATCCTTAGAATTCTTCCCTACCTTATTCCTGTGCTGAGATACAGGCTGCTCCAACCTGCTGTAAAATGCTTGATTTCGAGAGTGAGCGAAACTAATGAAAACATTGTTGGGGTAAAACCTAAAGGGAAAGACCTAGCACCAAATCCAATTTGCCATCTGATCTAACTTCTGGAGGCAGTCAAAATGAGTATTTGAATTCTTCCCTACCTTATTCCTGTGCTGAGATACAGGCTGCTCCAACCTGCCGTAAAATGCTTGATTTCGAGAGTGAGCGAAACTAATGAAAACATTGTTGGGGTAAAACCTAAAGGGAAAGGCCTAGCACCAAATTGCATTGGCCATCTGATCTAACTTCTGGAGGCAGTCAAAATGAGTATTTGAATTCTTCCCTACCTTATTCCTGTGCTGAGATACAGGCTGCTCCAACCTGCTGTAAAATGCTTGATTTCGAGAGTGAGCGAAACTAATGAAAACATTGTTGGGGTAAAACCTAAAGGGAAAGGCCTGGCACCAAATTGCATTGGCCATCTGATCTAACTTCTGGAGGCAGTCAAAATGATCCTTAGAAGTCTTCCCTACCTTATTCCTGTGCTGAGATACAGGCTGCTCCAACCTGCTGTAAAATGCTTGATTTCGAGAGTGAGCGAAACTAATGAAAACATTGTTGGGGTAAAACCTAAAGGGAAAGACCTAGCACCAAATCCAATTTGCCATCTGATCTAACTTCTGGAGGCAGTCAAAATGATCCTTAGAATTCTTCCCTACCTTATTCCTGTGCTGAGATACAGGCTGCTCCAACCTGCTGTAAAATGCTTGATTTCGAGAGTGAGCGAAACTAATGAAAACATTGTTGGGGTAAAACCTAAAGGGAAAGACCTAGCACCAAATCCAATTTGCCATCTGATCTAACTTCTGGAGGCAGTCAAAATGATCCTTAGAATTCTTCCCTACCTTATTCCTGTGCTGAGATACAGGCTGCTCCAACCTGCTGTAAAATGTTTGATTTCGAGAGTGGGCGAAACTAATGAAAACATTGTTGGGGTAAAACCTAAATGGAAAGACCTAGCACCAAATCCAATTTGCCATCTGATCTAACTTCTGGAGGCAGTCAAAATGAGCCTTAGAATTCTTCCCTACCTTATTCCTGTGCTGAGATACAGGCTGCTCCAACCTGCTGTAAAATGCTTGATTTCGAGAGTGAGCGAAACTAATGAAAACATTGTTGGGGTAAAACCTAAAGGGAAAGACCTAGCACCAAATCCAATTTGCCATCTGATCTAACTTCTGGAGGCAGTCAAAATGATCCTGAGAATTCTTCCCTACCTTATTCCTGTGCTGAGATACAGGCTGCTCCAACCTGCTGTAAAATGCTTGATTTCGAGAGTGAGCGAAACTAATGAAAACATTGTTGGGGTAAAACCTAAAGGGAAAGACCTAGCACCAAATCCAATTTGCCATCTGATCTAACTTCTGGAGGCAGTCAAAATGATCCTTAGAATTCTTCCCTACCTTATTCCTGTGCTGAGATACAGGCTGCTCCAACCTGCTGTAAAATGCTTGATTTCGAGAGTGAGCGAAACTAATGAAAACATTGTTGGGGTAAAACCTAAAGGGAAAGACCTAGCACCAAATCCAATTTGCCATCTGATCTAACTTCTGGAGGCAGTCAAAATGAGCCTTAGAATTCTTCCCTACCTTATTCCTGTGCTGAGATACAGGCTGCTCCAACCTGCTGTAAAATGCTTGATTTCGAGAGTGAGCGAAACTAATGAAAACATTGTTGGGGTAAAACCTAAAGGGAAAGACCTAGCACCAAATCCAATTTGCCATCTGATCTAACTTCTGGAGGCAGTCAAAATGAGCCTTAGAATTCTTCCCTACCTTATTCCTGTGCTGAGATACAGGCTGCTCCAACCTGCTGTAAAATGCTTGATTTCGAGAGTGAGCGAAACTAATGAAAACATTGTTGGGGTAAAACCTAAAGGGAAAGACCTAGCACCAAATCCAATTTGCCATCTGATCTAACTTCTGGAGGCAGTCAAAATGATCCTTAGAATTCTTCCCTACCTTATTCCTGTGCTGAGATACAGGCTGCTCCAACCTGCTGTAAAATGCTTGATTTCGAGAGTGAGCGAAACTAATGAAAACATTGTTGGGGTAAAACCTAAAGGGAAAGACCTAGCACCAAATCCAATTTGCCATCTGATCTAACTTCTGGAGGCAGTCAAAATGATCCTTAGAATTCTTCCCTACCTTATTCCTGTGCTGAGATACAGGCTGCTCCAACCTGCTGTAAAATGCTTGATTTCGAGAGTGAGCGAAACTAATGAAAACATTGTTGGGGTAAAACCTAAAGGGAAAGACCTAGCACCAAATCCAATTTGCCATCTGATCTAACTTCTGGAGGCAGTCAAAATGATCCTTAGAATTCTTCCCTACCTTATTCCTCTGCTGAGATACAGGCTGCTCCAACCTGCTGTAAAATGCTTGATTTCGAGAGTGAGCGAAACTAATGAAAACATTGTTGGGGTAAAACCTAAAGGGAAAGACCTAGCACCAAATCCAATTTGCCATCTGATCTAACTTCTGGAGGCAGTCAAAATGAGTATTTGAATTCTTCCCTACCTTATTCCTGTGCTGAGATACAGGCTGCTCCAACCTGCTGTAAAATGCTTGATTTCGAGAGTGAGCGAAACTAATGAAAACATTGTTGGGGTAAAACCTAAAGGGAAAGACCTAGCACCAAATCCAATTTGCCATCTGATCTAACTTCTGGAGGCAGTCAAAATGAGCCTTAGAATTCTTCCCTACCTTATTCCTGTGCTGAGATACAGGCTGCTCCAACCTGCTGTAAAATGCTTGATTTCGAGAGTGAGCGAAACTAATGAAAACATTGTTGGGGTAAAACCTAAAGGGAAAGACCTAGCACCAAATCCAATTTGCCATCTGATCTAACTTCTGGAGGCAGTCAAAATGATCCTTAGAATTCTTCCCTACCTTATTCCTGTGCTGAGATACAGGCTGCTCCAACCTGCTGTAAAATGCTTGATTTCGAGAGTGAGCGAAACTAATGAAAACATTGTTGGGGTAAAACCTAAAGGGAAAGACCTAGCACCAAATCCAATTTGCCATCTGATCTAACTTCTGGAGGCAGTCAAAATGATCCTTAGAATTCTTCCCTACCTTATTCCTGTGCTGAGATACAGGCTGCTCCAACCTGCTGTAAAATGCTTGATTTCGAGAGTGAGCGAAACTAATGAAAACATTGTTGGGGTAAAACCTAAAGGGAAAGACCTAGCACCAAATCCAATTTGCCATCTGATCTAACTTCTGGAGGCAGTCAAAATGAGCCTTAGAATTCTTCCCTACCTTATTCCTGTGCTGAGATACAGGCTGCTCCAACCTGCTGTAAAATGCTTGATTTCGAGAGTGAGCGAAACTAATGAAAACATTGTTGGGGTAAAACCTAAAGGGAAAGACCTAGCACCAAATCCAATTTGCCATCTGATCTAACTTCTGGAGGCAGTCAAAATGATCCTTAGAATTCTTCCCTACCTTATTCCTGTGCTGAGATACAGGCTGCTCCAACCTGCTGTAAAATGCTTGATTTCGAGAGTGAGCGAAACTAATGAAAACATTGTTGGGGTAAAACCTAAAGGGAAAGACCTAGCACCAAATCCAATTTGCCATCTGATCTAACTTCTGGAGGCAGTCAAAATGATCCTTAGAATTCTTCCCTACCTTATTCCTGTGCTGAGATACAGGCTGCTCCAACCTGCTGTAAAATGCTTGATTTCGAGAGTGAGCGAAACTAATGAAAACATTGTTGGGGTAAAACCTAAAGGGAAAGACCTAGCACCAAATCCAATTTGCCATCTGATCTAACTTCTGGAGGCAGTCAAAATGATCCTTAGAATTCTTCCCTACCTTATTCCTCTGCTGAGATACAGGCTGCTCCAACCTGCTGTAAAATGCTTGATTTCGAGAGTGAGCGAAACTAATGAAAACATTGTTGGGGTAAAACCTAAAGGGAAAGACCTAGCACCAAATCCAATTTGCCATCTGATCTAACTTCTGGAGGCAGTCAAAATGAGTATTTGAATTCTTCCCTACCTTATTCCTGTGCTGAGATACAGGCTGCTCCAACCTGCTGTAAAATGCTTGATTTCGAGAGTGAGCGAAACTAATGAAAACATTGTTGGGGTAAAACCTAAAGGGAAAGACCTAGCACCAAATCCAATTTGCCATCTGATCTAACTTCTGGAGGCAGTCAAAATGAGCCTTAGAATTCTTCCCTACCTTATTCCTGTGCTGAGATACAGGCTGCTCCAACCTGCTGTAAAATGCTTGATTTCGAGAGTGAGCGAAACTAATGAAAACATTGTTGGGGTAAAACCTAAAGGGAAAGACCTAGCACCAAATCCAATTTGCCATCTGATCTAACTTCTGGAGGCAGTCAAAATGATCCTTAGAATTCTTCCCTACCTTATTCCTGTGCTGAGATACAGGCTGCTCCAACCTGCTGTAAAATGCTTGATTTCGAGAGTGAGCGAAACTAATGAAAACATTGTTGGGGTAAAACCTAAAGGGAAAGACCTAGCACCAAATCCAATTTGCCATCTGATCTAACTTCTGGAGGCAGTCAAAATGATCCTTAGAATTCTTCCCTACCTTATTCCTGTGCTGAGATACAGGCTGCTCCAACCTGCTGTAAAATGCTTGATTTCGAGAGTGAGCGAAACTAATGAAAACATTGTTGGGGTAAAACCTAAAGGGAAAGACCTAGCACCAAATCCAATTTGCCATCTGATCTAACTTCTGGAGGCAGTCAAAATGAGCCTTAGAATTCTTCCCTACCTTATTCCTGTGCTGAGATACAGGCTGCTCCAACCTGCTGTAAAATGCTTGATTTCGAGAGTGAGCGAAACTAATGAAAACATTGTTGGGGTAAAACCTAAAGGGAAAGACCTAGCACCAAATCCAATTTGCCATCTGATCTAACTTCTGGAGGCAGTCAAAATGATCCTTAGAATTCTTCCCTACCTTATTCCTGTGCTGAGATACAGGCTGCTCCAACCTGCTGTAAAATGCTTGATTTCGAGAGTGAGCGAAACTAATGAAAACATTGTTGGGGTAAAACCTAAAGGGAAAGACCTAGCACCAAATCCAATTTGCCATCTGATCTAACTTCTGGAGGCAGTCAAAATGAGCCTTAGAATTCTTCCCTACCTTATTCCTGTGCTGAGATACAGGCTGCTCCAACCTGCTGTAAAATGCTTGATTTCGAGAGTGAGCGAAACTAATGAAAACATTGTTGGGGTAAAACCTAAAGGGAAAGACCTAGCACCAAATCCAATTTGCCATCTGATCTAACTTCTGGAGGCAGTCAAAATGAGCCTTAGAATTCTTCCCTACCTTATTCCTGTGCTGAGATACAGGCTGCTCCAACCTGCTGTAAAATGCTTGATTTCGAGAGTGAGCGAAACTAATGAAAACATTGTTGGGGTAAAACCTAAAGGGAAAGACCTAGCACCAAATCCGATTTGCCATCTGATCTAACTTCTGGAGGCAGTCAAAATGAGCCTTAGAATTCTTCCCTACCTTATTCCTGTGCTGAGATACAGGCTGCTCCAACCTGCTGTAAAATGCTTGATTTCGAGAGTGAGCGAAACTAATGAAAACATTGTTGGGGTAAAACCTAAAGGGAAAGACCTAGCACCAAATCCGATTTGCCATCAGATCTAACTTCTGGAGGCAGTCAAAATGATCCTTAGAATTCTTCCCTACCTTATTCCTGTGCTGAGATACAGGCTGCTCCAACCTGCTGTAAAATGCTTGATTTCGAGAGTGAGCGAAACTAATGAAAACATTGTTGGGGTAAAACCTAAAGGGAAAGACCTAGCACCAAATCCAATTCGCCATCTGATCTAACTTCTGGAGGCAGTCAAAATGAGTATTTGAATTCTTCCCTACCTTATTCCTGTGCTGAGATACAGGCTGCTCCAACCTGCTGTAAAATGCTTGATTTCGAGAGTGAGCGAAACTAATGAAAACATTGTTGGGGTAAAACCTAAAGGGAAAGACCTAGCACCAAATCCAATTTGCCATCTGATCTAACTTCTGGAGGCAGTCAAAATGAGCCTTAGAATTCTTCCCTACCTTATTCCTGTGCTGAGATACAGGCTGCTCCAACCTGCTGTAAAATGCTTGATTTCGAGAGTGAGCGAAACTAATGAAAACATTGTTGGGGTAAAACCTAAAGGGAAAGACCTAGCACCAAATCCAATTTGCCATCTGATCTAACTTCTGGAGGCAGTCAAAATGAGCCTTAGAATTCTTCCCTACCTTATTCCTGTGCTGAGATACAGGCTGCTCCAACCTGCTGTAAAATGCTTGATTTCGAGAGTGAGCGAAACTAATGAAAACATTGTTGGGGTAAAACCTAAAGGGAAAGACCTAGCACCAAATCCAATTTGCCATCTGATCTAACTTCTGGAGGCAGTCAAAATGATCCTTAGAATTCTTCCCTACCTTATTCCTGTGCTGAGATACAGGCTGCTCCAACCTGCTGTAAAATGCTTGATTTCGAGACTGAGCGAAACTAATGAAAACATTGTTGGGGTAAAACCTAAAGGGAAAGACCTAGCACCAAATCCAATTTGCCATCTGATCTAACTTCTGGAGGCAGTCAAAATGATCCTTAGAATTCTTCCCTACCTTATTCCTGTGCTGAGATACAGGCTGCTCCAACCTGCTGTAAAATGCTTGATTTCGAGAGTGAGCGAAACTAATGAAAACATTGTTGGGGTAAAACCTAAAGGGAAAGACCTAGCACCAAATCCAATTTGCCATCTGATCTAACTTCTGGAGGCAGTCAAAATGATCCTTAGAATTCTTCCCTACCTTATTCCTGTGCTGAGATACAGGCTGCTCCAACCTGCTGTAAAATGCTTGATTTCGAGAGTGAGCGAAACTAATGAAAACATTGTTGGGGTAAAACCTAAAGGGAAAGACCTAGCACCAAATCCAATTTGCCATCTGATCTAACTTCTGGAGGCAGTCAAAATGATCCTTAGAATTCTTCCCTACCTTATTCCTGTGCTGAGATACAGGCTGCTCCAACCTGCTGTAAAATGCTTGATTTCGAGAGTGAGCGAAACTAATGAAAACATTGTTGGGGTAAAACCTAAAGGGAAAGACCTAGCACCAAATCCAATTTGCCATCTGATCTAACTTCTGGAGGCAGTCAAAATGAGCCTTAGAATTCTTCCCTACCTTATTCCTGTGCTGAGATACAGGCTGCTCCAACCTGCTGTAAAATGCTTGATTTCGAGAGTGAGCGAAACTAATGAAAACATTGTTGGGGTAAAACCTAAAGGGAAAGACCTAGCACCAAATCCAATTTGCCATCTGATCTAACTTCTGGAGGCAGTCAAAATGATCCTTAGAATTCTTCCCTACCTTATTCCTGTGCTGAGATACAGGCTGCTCCAACCTGCTGTAAAATGCTTGATTTCGAGAGTGAGCGAAACTAATGAAAACATTGTTGGGGTAAAACCTAAAGGGAAAGACCTAGCACCAAATCCAATTTGCCATCTGATCTAACTTCTGGAGGCAGTCAAAATGAGCCTTAGAATTCTTCCCTACCTTATTCCTGTGCTGAGATACAGGCTGCTCCAACCTGCTGTAAAATGCTTGATTTCGAGAGTGAGCGAAACTAATGAAAACATTGTTGGGGTAAAACCTAAAGGGAAAGACCTAGCACCAAATCCAATTTGCCATCTGATCTAACTTCTGGAGGCAGTCAAAATGAGTATTTGAATTCTTCCCTACCTTATTCCTGTGCTGAGATACAGGCTGCTCCAACCTGCTGTAAAATGCTTGATTTCGAGAGTGAGCGAAACTAATGAAAACATTGTTGGGGTAAAACCTAAAGGGAAAGACCTAGCACCAAATCCAATTTGCCATCTGATCTAACTTCTGGAGGCAGTCAAAATGATCCTTAGAATTCTTCCCTACCTTATTCCTGTGCTGAGATACAGGCTGCTCCAACCTGCTGTAAAATGTTTGATTTCGAGAGTGGGCGAAACTAATGAAAACATTGTTGGGGTAAAACCTAAATGGAAAGACCTAGCACCAAATCCAATTTGCCATCTGATCTAACTTCTGGAGGCAGTCAAAATGAGCCTTAGAATTCTTCCCTACCTTATTCCTGTGCTGAGATACAGGCTGCTCCAACCTGCTGTAAAATGCTTGATTTCGAGAGTGAGCGAAACTAATGAAAACATTGTTGGGGTAAAACCTAAAGGGAAAGACCTAGCACCAAATCCAATTTGCCATCTGATCTAACTTCTGGAGGCAGTCAAAATGATCCTGAGAATTCTTCCCTACCTTATTCCTGTGCTGAGATACAGGCTGCTCCAACCTGCTGTAAAATGCTTGATTTCGAGAGTGAGCGAAACTAATGAAAACATTGTTGGGGTAAAACCTAAAGGGAAAGACCTAGCACCAAATCCAATTTGCCATCTGATCTAACTTCTGGAGGCAGTCAAAATGATCCTTAGAATTCTTCCCTACCTTATTCCTGTGCTGAGATACAGGCTGCTCCAACCTGCTGTAAAATGCTTGATTTCGAGAGTGAGCGAAACTAATGAAAACATTGTTGGGGTAAAACCTAAAGGGAAAGACCTAGCACCAAATCCAATTTGCCATCTGATCTAACTTCTGGAGGCAGTCAAAATGAGCCTTAGAATTCTTCCCTACCTTATTCCTGTGCTGAGATACAGGCTGCTCCAACCTGCTGTAAAATGCTTGATTTCGAGAGTGAGCGAAACTAATGAAAACATTGTTGGGGTAAAACCTAAAGGGAAAGACCTAGCACCAAATCCAATTTGCCATCTGATCTAACTTCTGGAGGCAGTCAAAATGATCCTTAGAATTCTTCCCTACCTTATTCCTGTGCTGAGATACAGGCTGCTCCAACCTGCTGTAAAATGCTTGATTTCGAGAGTGAGCGAAACTAATGAAAACATTGTTGGGGTAAAACCTAAAGGGAAAGACCTAGCACCAAATCCAATTTGCCATCTGATCTAACTTCTGGAGGCAGTCAAAATGATCCTTAGAATTCTTCCCTACCTTATTCCTGTGCTGAGATACAGGCTGCTCCAACCTGCTGTAAAATGCTTGATTTCGAGAGTGAGCGAAACTAATGAAAACATTGTTGGGGTAAAACCTAAAGGGAAAGACCTAGCACCAAATCCAATTTGCCATCTGATCTAACTTCTGGAGGCAGTCAAAATGATCCTTAGAATTCTTCCCTACCTTATTCCTCTGCTGAGATACAGGCTGCTCCAACCTGCTGTAAAATGCTTGATTTCGAGAGTGAGCGAAACTAATGAAAACATTGTTGGGGTAAAACCTAAAGGGAAAGACCTAGCACCAAATCCAATTTGCCATCTGATCTAACTTCTGGAGGCAGTCAAAATGATCCTTAGAATTCTTCCCTACCTTATTCCTGTGCTGAGATACAGGCTGCTCCAACCTGCTGTAAAATGCTTGATTTCGAGAGTGAGCGAAACTAATGAAAACATTGTTGGGGTAAAACCTAAAGGGAAAGACCTAGCACCAAATCCAATTTGCCATCTGATCTAACTTCTGGAGGCAGTCAAAATGATCCTTAGAATTCTTCCCTACCTTATTCCTCTGCTGAGATACAGGCTGCTCCAACCTGCTGTAAAATGCTTGATTTCGAGAGTGAGCGAAACTAATGAAAACATTGTTGGGGTAAAACCTAAAGGGAAAGACCTAGCACCAAATCCAATTTGCCATCTGATCTAACTTCTGGAGGCAGTCAAAATGAGTATTTGAATTCTTCCCTACCTTATTCCTGTGCTGAGATACAGGCTGCTCCAACCTGCTGTAAAATGCTTGATTTCGAGAGTGAGCGAAACTAATGAAAACATTGTTGGGGTAAAACCTAAAGGGAAAGACCTAGCACCAAATCCAATTTGCCATCTGATCTAACTTCTGGAGGCAGTCAAAATGAGCCTTAGAATTCTTCCCTACCTTATTCCTGTGCTGAGATACAGGCTGCTCCAACCTGCTGTAAAATGCTTGATTTCGAGAGTGAGCGAAACTAATGAAAACATTGTTGGGGTAAAACCTAAAGGGAAAGACCTAGCACCAAATCCAATTTGCCATCTGATCTAACTTCTGGAGGCAGTCAAAATGATCCTTAGAATTCTTCCCTACCTTATTCCTGTGCTGAGATACAGGCTGCTCCAACCTGCTGTAAAATGCTTGATTTCGAGAGTGAGCGAAACTAATGAAAACATTGTTGGGGTAAAACCTAAAGGGAAAGACCTAGCACCAAATCCAATTTGCCATCTGATCTAACTTCTGGAGGCAGTCAAAATGATCCTTAGAATTCTTCCCTACCTTATTCCTGTGCTGAGATACAGGCTGCTCCAACCTGCTGTAAAATGCTTGATTTCGAGAGTGAGCGAAACTAATGAAAACATTGTTGGGGTAAAACCTAAAGGGAAAGACCTAGCACCAAATCCAATTTGCCATCTGATCTAACTTCTGGAGGCAGTCAAAATGAGCCTTAGAATTCTTCCCTACCTTATTCCTGTGCTGAGATACAGGCTGCTCCAACCTGCTGTAAAATGCTTGATTTCGAGAGTGAGCGAAACTAATGAAAACATTGTTGGGGTAAAACCTAAAGGGAAAGACCTAGCACCAAATCCAATTTGCCATCTGATCTAACTTCTGGAGGCAGTCAAAATGATCCTTAGAATTCTTCCCTACCTTATTCCTGTGCTGAGATACAGGCTGCTCCAACCTGCTGTAAAATGCTTGATTTCGAGAGTGAGCGAAACTAATGAAAACATTGTTGGGGTAAAACCTAAAGGGAAAGACCTAGCACCAAATCCAATTTGCCATCTGATCTAACTTCTGGAGGCAGTCAAAATGAGCCTTAGAATTCTTCCCTACCTTATTCCTGTGCTGAGATACAGGCTGCTCCAACCTGCTGTAAAATGCTTGATTTCGAGAGTGAGCGAAACTAATGAAAACATTGTTGGGGTAAAACCTAAAGGGAAAGACCTAGCACCAAATCCAATTTGCCATCTGATCTAACTTCTGGAGGCAGTCAAAATGAGCCTTAGAATTCTTCCCTACCTTATTCCTGTGCTGAGATACAGGCTGCTCCAACCTGCTGTAAAATGCTTGATTTCGAGAGTGAGCGAAACTAATGAAAACATTGTTGGGGTAAAACCTAAAGGGAAAGACCTAGCACCAAATCCGATTTGCCATCTGATCTAACTTCTGGAGGCAGTCAAAATGAGCCTTAGAATTCTTCCCTACCTTATTCCTGTGCTGAGATACAGGCTGCTCCAACCTGCTGTAAAATGCTTGATTTCGAGAGTGAGCGAAACTAATGAAAACATTGTTGGGGTAAAACCTAAAGGGAAAGACCTAGCACCAAATCCGATTTGCCATCAGATCTAACTTCTGGAGGCAGTCAAAATGATCCTTAGAATTCTTCCCTACCTTATTCCTGTGCTGAGATACAGGCTGCTCCAACCTGCTGTAAAATGCTTGATTTCGAGAGTGAGCGAAACTAATGAAAACATTGTTGGGGTAAAACCTAAAGGGAAAGACCTAGCACCAAATCCAATTCGCCATCTGATCTAACTTCTGGAGGCAGTCAAAATGAGTATTTGAATTCTTCCCTACCTTATTCCTGTGCTGAGATACAGGCTGCTCCAACCTGCTGTAAAATGCTTGATTTCGAGAGTGAGCGAAACTAATGAAAACATTGTTGGGGTAAAACCTAAAGGGAAAGACCTAGCACCAAATCCAATTTGCCATCTGATCTAACTTCTGGAGGCAGTCAAAATGAGCCTTAGAATTCTTCCCTACCTTATTCCTGTGCTGAGATACAGGCTGCTCCAACCTGCTGTAAAATGCTTGATTTCGAGAGTGAGCGAAACTAATGAAAACATTGTTGGGGTAAAACCTAAAGGGAAAGACCTAGCACCAAATCCAATTTGCCATCTGATCTAACTTCTGGAGGCAGTCAAAATGAGCCTTAGAATTCTTCCCTACCTTATTCCTGTGCTGAGATACAGGCTGCTCCAACCTGCTGTAAAATGCTTGATTTCGAGAGTGAGCGAAACTAATGAAAACATTGTTGGGGTAAAACCTAAAGGGAAAGACCTAGCACCAAATCCAATTTGCCATCTGATCTAACTTCTGGAGGCAGTCAAAATGATCCTTAGAATTCTTCCCTACCTTATTCCTGTGCTGAGATACAGGCTGCTCCAACCTGCTGTAAAATGCTTGATTTCGAGACTGAGCGAAACTAATGAAAACATTGTTGGGGTAAAACCTAAAGGGAAAGACCTAGCACCAAATCCAATTTGCCATCTGATCTAACTTCTGGAGGCAGTCAAAATGATCCTTAGAATTCTTCCCTACCTTATTCCTGTGCTGAGATACAGGCTGCTCCAACCTGCTGTAAAATGCTTGATTTCGAGAGTGAGCGAAACTAATGAAAACATTGTTGGGGTAAAACCTAAAGGGAAAGACCTAGCACCAAATCCAATTTGCCATCTGATCTAACTTCTGGAGGCAGTCAAAATGATCCTTAGAATTCTTCCCTACCTTATTCCTGTGCTGAGATACAGGCTGCTCCAACCTGCTGTAAAATGCTTGATTTCGAGAGTGAGCGAAACTAATGAAAACATTGTTGGGGTAAAACCTAAAGGGAAAGACCTAGCACCAAATCCAATTTGCCATCTGATCTAACTTCTGGAGGCAGTCAAAATGATCCTTAGAATTCTTCCCTACCTTATTCCTGTGCTGAGATACAGGCTGCTCCAACCTGCTGTAAAATGCTTGATTTCGAGAGTGAGCGAAACTAATGAAAACATTGTTGGGGTAAAACCTAAAGGGAAAGACCTAGCACCAAATCCAATTTGCCATCTGATCTAACTTCTGGAGGCAGTCAAAATGAGCCTTAGAATTCTTCCCTACCTTATTCCTGTGCTGAGATACAGGCTGCTCCAACCTGCTGTAAAATGCTTGATTTCGAGAGTGAGCGAAACTAATGAAAACATTGTTGGGGTAAAACCTAAAGGGAAAGACCTAGCACCAAATCCAATTTGCCATCTGATCTAACTTCTGGAGGCAGTCAAAATGATCCTTAGAATTCTTCCCTACCTTATTCCTGTGCTGAGATACAGGCTGCTCCAACCTGCTGTAAAATGCTTGATTTCGAGAGTGAGCGAAACTAATGAAAACATTGTTGGGGTAAAACCTAAAGGGAAAGACCTAGCACCAAATCCAATTTGCCATCTGATCTAACTTCTGGAGGCAGTCAAAATGAGCCTTAGAATTCTTCCCTACCTTATTCCTGTGCTGAGATACAGGCTGCTCCAACCTGCTGTAAAATGCTTGATTTCGAGAGTGAGCGAAACTAATGAAAACATTGTTGGGGTAAAACCTAAAGGGAAAGACCTAGCACCAAATCCAATTTGCCATCTGATCTAACTTCTGGAGGCAGTCAAAATGAGTATTTGAATTCTTCCCTACCTTATTCCTGTGCTGAGATACAGGCTGCTCCAACCTGCTGTAAAATGCTTGATTTCGAGAGTGAGCGAAACTAATGAAAACATTGTTGGGGTAAAACCTAAAGGGAAAGACCTAGCACCAAATCCAATTTGCCATCTGATCTTACTTCTGGAGGCAGTCAAAATGATCCTTAGAATTCTTCCCTACCTTATTCCTGTGCTGAGATACAGGCTGCTCCAACCTGCTGTAAAATGCTTGATTTCGAGAGTGAGCGAAACTAATGAAAACATTGTTGGGGTAAAACCTAAAGGGAAAGACCTAGCACCAAATCCAATTTGCCATCTGATCTAACTTCTGGAGGCAGTCAAAATGATCCTTAGAATTCTTCCCTACCTTATTCCTGTGCTGAGATACAGGCTGCTCCAACCTGCTGTAAAATGCTTGATTTCGAGAGTGAGCGAAACTAATGAAAACATTGTTGGGGTAAAACCTAAAGGGAAAGACCTAGCACCAAATCCAATTTGCCATCTGATCTAACTTCTGGAGGCAGTCAAAATGATCCTTAGAATTCTTCCCTACCTTATTCCTGTGCTGAGATACAGGCTGCTCCAACCTGCTGTAAAATGCTTGATTTCGAGAGTGAGCGAAACTAATGAAAACATTGTTGGGGTAAAACCTAAAGGGAAAGACCTAGCACCAAATCCAATTTGCCATCTGATCTAACTTCTGGAGGCAGTCAAAATGATCCTTAGAATTCTTCCCTACCTTATTCCTGTGCTGAGATACAGGCTGCTCCAACCTGCTGTAAAATGCTTGATTTCGAGAGTGAGCGAAACTAATGAAAACATTGTTGGGGTAAAACCTAAAGGGAAAGACCTAGCACCAAATCCAATTTGCCATCTGATCTAACTTCTGGAGGCAGTCAAAATGATCCTTAGAATTCTTCCCTACCTTATTCCTCTGCTGAGATACAGGCTGCTCCAACCTGCTGTAAAATGCTTGATTTCGAGAGTGAGCGAAACTAATGAAAACATTGTTGGGGTAAAACCTAAAGGGAAAGACCTAGCACCAAATCCAATTTGCCATCTGATCTAACTTCTGGAGGCAGTCAAAATGATCCTTAGAATTCTTCCCTACCTTATTCCTGTGCTGAGATACAGGCTGCTCCAACCTGCTGTAAAATGCTTGATTTCGAGAGTGAGCGAAACTAATGAAAACATTGTTGGGGTAAAACCTAAACGGAAAGACCTAGCACCAAATCCAATTTGCCATCTGATCTAACTTCTGGAGGCAGTCAAAATGATCCTTAGAATTCTTCCCTACCTTATTCCTGTGCTGAGATACAGGCTGCTCCAACCTGCTGTAAAATGCTTGATTTCGAGAGTGAGCGAAACTAATGAAAACATTGTTGGGGTAAAACCTAAAGGGAAAGACCTAGCACCAAATCCAATTTGCCATCTGATCTAACTTCTGGAGGCAGTCAAAATGATCCTTAGAATTCTTCCCTACCTTATTCCTGTGCTGAGATACAGGCTGCTCCAACCTGCTGTAAAATGCTTGATTTCGAGAGTGAGCGAAACTAATGAAAACATTGTTGGGGTAAAACCTAAAGGGAAAGACCTAGCACCAAATCCAATTTGCCATCTGATCTAACTTCTGGAGGCAGTCAAAATGATCCTTAGAATTCTTCCCTACCTTATTCCTGTGCTGAGATACAGGCTGCTCCAACCTGCTGTAAAATGCTTGATTTCGAGAGTGAGCGAAACTAATGAAAACATTGTTGGGGTAAAACCTAAAGGGAAAGACCTAGCACCAAATCCAATTTGCCATCTGATCTAACTTCTGGAGGCAGTCAAAATGATCCTTAGAATTCTTCCCTACCTTATTCCTCTGCTGAGATACAGGCTGCTCCAACCTGCTGTAAAATGCTTGATTTCGAGAGTGAGCGAAACTAATGAAAACATTGTTGGGGTAAAACCTAAAGGGAAAGACCTAGCACCAAATCCAATTTGCCATCTGATCTAACTTCTGGAGGCAGTCAAAATGATCCTTAGAATTCTTCCCTACCTTATTCCTGTGCTGAGATACAGGCTGCTCCAACCTGCTGTAAAATGCTTGATTTCGAGAGTGAGCGAAACTAATGAAAACATTGTTGGGGTAAAACCTAAAGGGAAAGACCTAGCACCAAATCCAATTTGCCATCTGATCTAACTTCTGGAGGCAGTCAAAATGAGCCTTAGAATTCTTCCCTACCTTATTCCTGTGCTGAGATACAGGCTGCTCCAACCTGCTGTAAAATGCTTGATTTCCAGAGTGAGCGAAACTAATGAAAACATTGTTGGGGTAAAACCTAAAGGGAAAGACCTAGCACCAAATCCAATTTGCCATCTGATCTAACTTCTGGAGGCAGTCAAAATGAGCCTTAGAATTCTTCCCTACCTTATTCCTGTGCTGAGATACAGGCTGCTCCAACCTGCTGTAAAATGCTTGATTTCGAGAGTGAGCAAAACTAATGAAAACATTGTTGGGGTAAAACCTAAAGGGAAAGACCTAGCACCAAATCCAATTTGCCATCTGATCTAACTTCTGGAGGCAGTCAAAATGAGCCTTAGAATTCTTCCCTACCTTATTCCTGTGCTGAGATACAGGCTGCTCCAACCTGCTGTAAAATGCTTGATTTCGAGAGTGAGCGAAACTAATGAAAACATTGTTGGGGTAAAACCTAAAGGGAAAGACCTAGCACCAAATCCAATTTGCCATCTGATCTAACTTCTGGAGGCAGTCAAAATGATCCTTAGAATTCTTCCCTACCTTATTCCTGTGCTGAGATACAGGCTGCTCCAACCTGCTGTAAAATGCTTGATTTCGAGAGTGAGCGAAACTAATGAAAACATTGTTGGGGTAAAACCTAAAGGGAAAGACCTAGCACCAAATCCAATTTGCCATCTGATCTAACTTCTGGAGGCAGTCAAAATGATCCTTAGAATTCTTCCCTACCTTATTCCTGTGCTGAGATACAGGCTGCTCCAACCTGCTGTAAAATGCTTGATTTCGAGAGTGAGCGAAACTAATGAAAACATTGTTGGGGTAAAACCTAAAGGGAAAGACCTAGCACCAAATCCAATTTGCCATCTGATCTAACTTCTGGAGGCAGTCAAAATGATCCTTAGAATTCTTCCCTACCTTATTCCTGTGCTGAGATACAGGCTGCTCCAACCTGCTGTAAAATGCTTGATTTCGAGAGTGAGCGAAACTAATGAAAACATTGTTGGGGTAAAACCTAAAGGGAAAGACCTAGCACCAAATCCAATTTGCCATCTGATCTAACTTCTGGAGGCAGTCAAAATGAGCCTTAGAATTCTTCCCTACCTTATTCCTGTGCTGAGATACAGGCTGCTCCAACCTGCTGTAAAATGCTTGATTTCGAGAGTGAGCGAAACTAATGAAAACATTGTTGGGGTAAAACCTAAAGGGAAAGACCTAGCACCAAATCCAATTTGCCATCTGATCTAACTTCTGGAGGCAGTCAAAATGATCCTTAGAATTCTTCCCTACCTTATTCCTGTGCTGAGATACAGGCTGCTCCAACCTGCTGTAAAATGCTTGATTTCGAGAGTGAGCGAAACTAATGAAAACATTGTTGGGGTAAAACCTAAAGGGAAAGACCTAGCACCAAATCCAATTTGCCATCTGATCTAACTTCTGGAGGCAGTCAAAATGATCCTTAGAATTCTTCCCTACCTTATTCCTGTGCTGAGATACAGGCTGCTCCAACCTGCTGTAAAATGCTTGATTTCGAGAGTGAGCGAAACTAATGAAAACATTGTTGGGGTAAAACCTAAAGGGAAAGACCTAGCACCAAATCCAATTTGCCATCTGATCTAACTTCTGGAGGCAGTCAAAATGATCCTTAGAATTCTTCCCTACCTTATTCCTGTGCTGAGATACAGGCTGCTCCAACCTGCTGTAAAATGCTTGATTTCGAGAGTGAGCGAAACTAATGAAAACATTGTTGGGGTAAAACCTAAAGGGAAAGACCTAGCACCAAATCCAATTTGCCATCTGATCTAACTTCTGGAGGCAGTCAAAATGAGCCTTAGAATTCTTCCCTACCTTATTCCTGTGCTGAGATACAGGCTGCTCCAACCTGCTGTAAAATGCTTGATTTCGAGAGTGAGCGAAACTAATGAAAACATTGTTGGGGTAAAACCTAAAGGGAAAGACCTAGCACCAAATCCAATTTGCCATCTGATCTAACTTCTGGAGGCAGTCAAAATGATCCTTAGAATTCTTCCCTACCTTATTCCTGTGCTGAGATACAGGCTGCTCCAACCTGCTGTAAAATGCTTGATTTCGAGAGTGAGCGAAACTAATGAAAACATTGTTGGGGTAAAACCTAAAGGGAAAGACCTAGCACCAAATCCAATTTGCCATCTGATCTAACTTCTGGAGGCAGTCAAAATGATCCTTAGAATTCTTCCCTACCTTATTCCTGTGCTGAGATACAGGCTGCTCCAACCTGCTGTAAAATGCTTGATTTCGAGAGTGAGCGAAACTAATGAAAACATTGTTGGGGTAAAACCTAAAGGGAAAGACCTAGCACCAAATCCAATTTGCCATCTGATCTAACTTCTGGAGGCAGTCAAAATGATCCTTAGAATTCTTCCCTACCTTATTCCTCTGCTGAGATACAGGCTGCTCCAACCTGCTGTAAAATGCTTGATTTCGAGAGTGAGCGAAACTAATGAAAACATTGTTGGGTAAAACCTAAAGGGAAAGACCTAGCACCAAATCCAATTTGCCATCTGATCTAACTTCTGGAGGCAGTCAAAATGATCCTTAGAATTCTTCCCTACCTTATTCCTGTGCTGAGATACAGGCTGCTCCAACCTGCTGTAAAATGCTTGATTTCGAGAGTGAGCGAAACTAATGAAAACATTGTTGGGGTAAAACCTAAACGGAAAGACCTAGCACCAAATCCAATTTGCCATCTGATCTAACTTCTGGAGGCAGTCAAAATGATCCTTAGAATTCTTCCCTACCTTATTCCTGTGCTGAGATACAGGCTGCTCCAACCTGCTGTAAAATGCTTGATTTCGAGAGTGAGCGAAAACTAATGAAAACATTGTTGGGGTAAAACCTAAAGGGAAAGACCTAGCACCAAATCCAATTTGCCATCTGATCTAACTTCTGGAGGCAGTCAAAATGATCCTTAGAATTCTTCCCTACCTTATTCCTGTGCTGAGATACAGGCTGCTCCAACCTGCTGTAAAATGCTTGATTTCGAGAGTGAGCGAAACTAATGAAAACATTGTTGGGGTAAAACCTAAAGGGAAAGACCTAGCACCAAATCCAATTTGCCATCTGATCTAACTTCTGGAGGCAGTCAAAATGATCCTTAGAATTCTTCCCTACCTTATTCCTGTGCTGAGATACAGGCTGCTCCAACCTGCTGTAAAATGCTTGATTTCGAGAGTGAGCGAAACTAATGAAAACATTGTTGGGGTAAAACCTAAAGGGAAAGACCTAGCACCAAATCCAATTTGCCATCTGATCTAACTTCTGGAGGCAGTCAAAATGATCCTTAGAATTCTTCCCTACCTTATTCCTCTGCTGAGATACAGGCTGCTCCAACCTGCTGTAAAATGCTTGATTTCGAGAGTGAGCGAAACTAATGAAAACATTGTTGGGGTAAAACCTAAAGGGAAAGACCTAGCACCAAATCCAATTTGCCATCTGATCTAACTTCTGGAGGCAGTCAAAATGATCCTTAGAATTCTTCCCTACCTTATTCCTGTGCTGAGATACAGGCTGCTCCAACCTGCTGTAAAATGCTTGATTTCGAGAGTGAGCGAAACTAATGAAAACATTGTTGGGGTAAAACCTAAAGGGAAAGACCTAGCACCAAATCCAATTTGCCATCTGATCTAACTTCTGGAGGCAGTCAAAATGAGCCTTAGAATTCTTCCCTACCTTATTCCTGTGCTGAGATACAGGCTGCTCCAACCTGCTGTAAAATGCTTGATTTCCAGAGTGAGCGAAACTAATGAAAACATTGTTGGGGTAAAACCTAAAGGGAAAGACCTAGCACCAAATCCAATTTGCCATCTGATCTAACTTCTGGAGGCAGTCAAAATGAGCCTTAGAATTCTTCCCTACCTTATTCCTGTGCTGAGATACAGGCTGCTCCAACCTGCTGTAAAATGCTTGATTTCGAGAGTGAGCAAAACTAATGAAAACATTGTTGGGGTAAAACCTAAAGGGAAAGACCTAGCACCAAATCCAATTTGCCATCTGATCTAACTTCTGGAGGCAGTCAAAATGAGCCTTAGAATTCTTCCCTACCTTATTCCTGTGCTGAGATACAGGCTGCTCCAACCTGCTGTAAAATGCTTGATTTCGAGAGTGAGCGAAACTAATGAAAACATTGTTGGGGTAAAACCTAAAGGGAAAGACCTAGCACCAAATCCAATTTGCCATCTGATCTAACTTCTGGAGGCAGTCAAAATGATCCTTAGAATTCTTCCCTACCTTATTCCTGTGCTGAGATACAGGCTGCTCCAACCTGCTGTAAAATGCTTGATTTCGAGAGTGAGCGAAACTAATGAAAACATTGTTGGGGTAAAACCTAAAGGGAAAGACCTAGCACCAAATCCAATTTGCCATCTGATCTAACTTCTGGAGGCAGTCAAAATGATCCTTAGAATTCTTCCCTACCTTATTCCTGTGCTGAGATACAGGCTGCTCCAACCTGCTGTAAAATGCTTGATTTCGAGAGTGAGCGAAACTAATGAAAACATTGTTGGGGTAAAACCTAAAGGGAAAGACCTAGCACCAAATCCAATTTGCCATCTGATCTAACTTCTGGAGGCAGTCAAAATGATCCTTAGAATTCTTCCCTACCTTATTCCTGTGCTGAGATACAGGCTGCTCCAACCTGCTGTAAAATGCTTGATTTCGAGAGTGAGCGAAACTAATGAAAACATTGTTGGGGTAAAACCTAAAGGGAAAGACCTAGCACCAAATCCAATTTGCCATCTGATCTAACTTCTGGAGGCAGTCAAAATGAGCCTTAGAATTCTTCCCTACCTTATTCCTGTGCTGAGATACAGGCTGCTCCAACCTGCTGTAAAATGCTTGATTTCGAGAGTGAGCGAAACTAATGAAAACATTGTTGGGGTAAAACCTAAAGGGAAAGACCTAGCACCAAATCCAATTTGCCATCTGATCTAACTTCTGGAGGCAGTCAAAATGATCCTTAGAATTCTTCCCTACCTTATTCCTGTGCTGAGATACAGGCTGCTCCAACCTGCTGTAAAATGCTTGATTTCGAGAGTGAGCGAAACTAATGAAAACATTGTTGGGGTAAAACCTAAAGGGAAAGACCTAGCACCAAATCCAATTTGCCATCTGATCTAACTTCTGGAGGCAGTCAAAATGATCCTTAGAATTCTTCCCTACCTTATTCCTGTGCTGAGATACAGGCTGCTCCAACCTGCTGTAAAATGCTTGATTTCGAGAGTGAGCGAAACTAATGAAAACATTGTTGGGGTAAAACCTAAAGGGAAAGACCTAGCACCAAATCCAATTTGCCATCTGATCTAACTTCTGGAGGCAGTCAAAATGATCCTTAGAATTCTTCCCTACCTTATTCCTGTGCTGAGATACAGGCTGCTCCAACCTGCTGTAAAATGCTTGATTTCGAGAGTGAGCGAAACTAATGAAAACATTGTTGGGGTAAAACCTAAAGGGAAAGACCTAGCACCAAATCCAATTTGCCATCTGATCTAACTTCTGGAGGCAGTCAAAATGAGCCTTAGAATTCTTCCCTACCTTATTCCTGTGCTGAGATACAGGCTGCTCCAACCTGCTGTAAAATGCTTGATTTCGAGAGTGAGCGAAACTAATGAAAACATTGTTGGGGTAAAACCTAAAGGGAAAGACCTAGCACCAAATCCAATTTGCCATCTGATCTAACTTCTGGAGGCAGTCAAAATGATCCTTAGAATTCTTCCCTACCTTATTCCTGTGCTGAGATACAGGCTGCTCCAACCTGCTGTAAAATGCTTGATTTCGAGAGTGAGCGAAACTAATGAAAACATTGTTGGGGTAAAACCTAAAGGGAAAGACCTAGCACCAAATCCAATTTGCCATCTGATCTAACTTCTGGAGGCAGTCAAAATGATCCTTAGAATTCTTCCCTACCTTATTCCTGTGCTGAGATACAGGCTGCTCCAACCTGCTGTAAAATGCTTGATTTCGAGAGTGAGCGAAACTAATGAAAACATTGTTGGGGTAAAACCTAAAGGGAAAGACCTAGCACCAAATCCA